>NW_026623294.1:1217036-1224924 GCF_030028575.1 Malurus melanocephalus | reverse complement strand
GCCCCCGCCCGCCATCGCCGCCGCCCGCGGGGGCCGCCAGGGCTCGCCTCGCTGCCCGGGGCTGCCGGGGCTGCCGGTGCAGGGGGATGCCGGTGCCGGTGGGGTGCTGGTGCCGGGGGGCTGCGGCTGCCGGTGGGGTACCGGAGGGGTGCCGGTGCCGGGGGATGCCGGTGCCGGGGATGCGCCGGTGCCGGTGCCGGTGCCGGGCCGGACAGGACGGGGCAGGGCAGGGCAGGGCAGGGCAGGGCAGGGCGGCCCCGCCGGCCGCGCGGTGCTGAAGGGACAGCGGCCGCCCCGCTCAGCGGCGGGAGGCGGCGGCACGCCCGCTCGTCATGGCGACGACCCCCGCGGCTGCCGCCCGCCCCCGCCGCTCCCACCTACCCCCGACCCGACCCCGCCGGCAGCGCTCGGGGCTGGGGCTGCGGCGGGACGGCGGGTGAGTGGGCGGCCGGGGGCTGCGGAGGGGCGGCCCGCCGGGGCCGGTGTGCCGGAGGTGCCTCCGCTCGCTCTTGCCCCCGCGCACCGGCGGCAGCGGCGCCGCAAACTCSGGTTTCCTCCCCGCCGCGATCCTGCTTCAAGCCGACTCCGAGCGGCACAACCTCTCGGGTGGGGACGGGGGACGCCCACCCACGGCCGCAGTGGCTCCGAGCCCCCGCGGACCCTCTCCCGAGGGGCGTCTCTCGCCCTCACTCTACCGGGAAGGGACCGGGGGCGCGGGTGCCGCTACCCCGCCCGCCCATGGCACCAGCGGCTCCTCGCTGTGGCGCTCGGGGAGGGTCCCTGCGGGGACTGACAACAGGAAAGTCGGGGAGACCCTTGTCACAGCAATTTGGTGCGAGGAGAGCGGAGCTGAGTGTTGAAGCTGCTCACCGCCCCCTCAGCCGCCGGCTGGARCCCCCGACCTCCGCACACAGCCCTGCCAGCCATTTCGGGAGGGATAATCGTGAGCGGCGGCACCCCGAGCTGGGCGGGTGGGAGTGCTGACCTCCCTGCGCTGCTGCTCTTGGTGGGATAGAGTTTTCATGCTGGCACACGGAATAATGTCCAGCTACATGGTCAGCGATGGCAGCGTCCCTGCCCACGCTGGAGGCGGCTGGGAAGAAATCTCCCCCCTCTTGCTGAGCCCGGGGTGAGGCCGAGTTTCTCGGGAGAGGCCTGATYGTGGCAATCCCTGCGCACCTGACCCCGCCCTGAGCAGGGGCCGACGGTGCAGAGCACAGATATTCCGAGACAGGTGCGCTTTATGCCGGGATAATCCATCTAATGTCTATCCCCTRCCAGCTGCCTCTTGACCGCCTCTCACTCAGGTCCCACACATCTGCAGCCTGGCTCCTGGAGATGRACTGCTGTCAGTGCTTTGTAGGATTAGCGTGTGCAGGGGATGTAGACTCCTCTCTTGCTTCCCCCAGCCATGTAAGAGCCCCAAGCACTCCAGCTCTACACATCACCTTCGATTTGTTCCTCAAACCTTTGGTGGGGAGACACTTAATAACTTCCAACGCCAGCTGCACATGAGCCCTACTTACAAGGAACCTCTGGTGTTAAAGATCAGCCCTTTAAGAGCCCAGGAAACTGAGTGCTGACATGGAGTGGGCCAAATAAATCCTGACTGTGGCCAGGTCTCCAAAAGCCTGCTCACATTTCCTCCCTGGGGTGTTGTGATCACCCTACCACATCCAACCAAGGTGCGTTGTGTGGCCAAAGACCCCACGAGTGGGTGTGGAGACACTCCCACAGCGGTGTGCATGGACACACAGCACCCTCAGCCCCCTGAAGATGCTTCAGAAGATCCATGATAACTTCGGTGATGCTACAGAAGCTCTCCCTTTTCTGGGGTGGTGTGTGCTTTGCTCTCCTGCAGGTRAGTGCCTCCTGCTCCTTTTCCTACAGATGCCCTGGGTCAGGCCTCTGTGTCGCAGCATGCTTCACTGCATGTCCRGCGACATTCCAGGGGACGCTGAATCCACAGGGAATTATGGACACCAGACTGCTCTCCTGGCTGAAGAAGTGCTGCTCCTCTCAGTCCGGTCCCTCCAGCTCTTCCCCTGCTGGGAAGTGACACACAGGAGACAGAGACTGCACATGGCAGGGAGGAGACCTTCCAAACGCAGCTGCGACCTGCACGTTTCCCTGGAACAGTGGCTTTTCATGTCCTGAGGCAGCTCTCCTGCTTCCCACTGTTTGTGACAGCCGCCTCCTCTCAGGGCTCTGCTGGCGAACCACTCACTCGGGAGCTCTAATTGTACTGGCTTTTAATGCCTGGGGCAAGGGACGGCAGGACACAGGATTGGGAACCACCACCTTAAGATTTTTGAGTTGGATGCCCCCACTACGTTCCCCAGGGCTTGGAAAAATCACAAAACTTCTCTATTGTAATTTCCCACTCACTGTTAGGAGGACAAAAATAACTCTTATTCCTCAGTAACATTWCAAGGAATAGTAAGCTGCTGCTGTAAGCAGTAAGCTGGAAGTGCATTCAAGAGATGCCTGTTTTCACCAGCTCTGCTCTGCTCTATCCTAGGTAGCTAGTGGGGTCTTTAAACATATTGAAAGATCTTCAAYGAATTTGTAAAATAAAAAAAAAGTTTGTTTCTTTATCTTAAATATTTTTTTCCTAATGCTGCTTTGGAAAAAACTGAGTGGAGATACATTTAAAGGATTTCCAAGCTTTTATAGATTGTTCTCACCTTCTAAGCCACTTAGCTAAAAAAAAAAAAGGTTATAGGCAGTTTCATTAGTCATTTATCAATCTCTGATCTTATCTTTACCTTGGAAAAATTGYTGGTCACTTTTCAAACTTGCATTTTCTCATTAAAAGACACATTAAGGTTTATGAAGAGATCCTGGAGACAAACTGCAAAGTAATATAACTGCATAAAGATACAACTCTCCCTAGTCTAATATAACTGCTCCYGTAATTAGGGCTAATAGATTCAGCCCAAGCATTTTGCTAATAAGGGTAAAACGCTTCCAGCACCCAAATTAGTAATCCAAAATCTATCTGAATTTTTTTTGCAAGGAGCACCCTATGCTCTTATGTGGACACCTAAGCAGGTCTGTTGCTGACCTAGTATTTTTGCCTTCCCCAACAGTAAGCACAGAAAAAATTGCTGTGGACATACTATCACTGAAGTAATCCAAGGCAAAAGGTATGTCAAAAGAAATTAGGTATGTCATTTTTGCACAAAGTGTGTTTGTGATGTGTCAGATAAGAGCACATTTTGGGATGCACTGATAACACGCCAAATAAATACAAAACAGCACTTTGTCTCCACTGCCTTGTGGACACTTCTTGGACTGCAGAGAATGCAAGAGCAGTGCTGAGGTGAGGCTGGGCTGGGAGTGTAAGGAAGCATGAAAGAATTGCTTGTTGGAGTGGGGAGATGAATGAGTGATTCATATTACCCTAGGGCAATGTTACAAAAGCTAAACTAACTTTGGGTTTGGGTTTTGAGACTGTGTGAGAGACACAGGACTTGTTTTACTGGTACACGTGGTACATGTTATTTAAGGAATATGAGAAGGTGCCAGTGCTGTGAAAAAAAACAGGTGTCCTTGAGGGCTGGGAAGATGTGGTGACTGCTGTGATTGACAATACACCATGCTTGGGGTTTGTGGTGACCTGAACTGTGAGGGAACGTGGAAATTATTGCCATCCTGCTGACTGACTCAGCGTAGGAAGCTGCTGAAGAAGAAGCTGTGTGCTCAGACATCATCTCCTGCCTGGTCCCTGTTGGCTGCCCCAGCACCACTGCAGTGAGTTTACACTGCTGAGGACAGGTGGCACTCTGTTCTGCAGGCACCACGCTGCAGCTGAGACACATCGTCACCTTTGGAGGAAGTGAGACTGCTACATCTACAAATGTTAATGAAATCCTGAATCGGGTCTAAAGGAAGCTGGAACCAAAATCAGTAATTTTATTGTCACGGTGGATATGGTAGATTCTCGGGTAGGGTAGATTCTCTTGAACTTGAGGACACAATTGTCTATTACGCTGAAGGTAGAACTTTAGTTTGTACTTAAAAATTTCTGAAACGTTTCCCTATGCCCCCATGGTCAGATTCAAACGTACATTTTCGTTGACTATTCTTTTAGTCCAGATGGATTGGAAAATCCTGGAGTCTTAATGTGTTTGTTTAAGACCAATAGATAAGATCTGTTTTTCTTTCCAAAGCCTCACAGATGGCTGAGACCCTTCTGTGATGGCATTTCTACAGTCACAACTGTTGACTGTGGCCAGTTAGTAAATATGTTTAAAAGAAATACAAATAGTTCTGCATATCATGCTCACCTAAATAACAGGAAAGGACTGTTGCAGAACATCGCCAAGTTTAAAAGAATGAAGTTGAAAATGGATTTAAACAAATTCATAAAGGCTGCAYCCTTTTCTGAATATTAATCCAAATGATCTGAGTACAGCCAGAATTTGACAGAAACCCTGACTGACAGAGAACACTGCAGAAGAGGGAAGCTTCTAAACACATTTTGTTCTTTCCCCTCYATGTCAACAAGGTAGCTACTCTCATGATGTTTGGCTGCTGGCAGTCTGTGGCCAGCTTTTTCTAACTGGAAGTCTAATGAAAGCTGGGATTGTCCCAGCTTTTTTCATCTTTCAGTCATTTCCAAACCCCCATAACCACAGGCAGGAAAGAAGCGCTGTTTGTTTATGAGTCTGCTCACCCTATAAGTGACCTGACTGACGCGCCTGCCTTTCTTAGGAGGCAAAGGTTTTGCACAGGCTCTGTGGYACTTGCACTATAAAACGGGGGAGGGAGGAGAGTCAAACACTTTACTCAGCTATGAGTTTACAAGGCAGTGATAGCCATGTCTGAAAACAGACCTTCACCGTGACACAGTGGAGCTCAGTGGACCACAGAAAGACCATCTGGCAGCTGAAGAAACTGAACCATGTACTGAGCATAAACAGAACATTTCTTTTTGGCTGACAGCATCTCAACAGAGTGACAAATACTGATCTTTTGTGGTGCACTGATTACATGAGCAGTGAAGTTTTACTGTGATGACTGTGGTATTCTGCCTTTTGCTGTGAACTGACTTGCTTAGTCCCTGTTGTGCCTGCTCCTTGACTCTGAGGGACATGTAGCAATATTTGCTTTTGTAAACCGAGTGGGGAGCATTATCATCCTTAATTAAAACACAATATCCCAGAATCATGGAATGCCAGGCATAAAAAAGGATTATTAGATAATTGTGATTTTTTTTCTAGTTAGATCTTCTGTCCCCTACTGARAACTGATGCCTGAGGTGGGTGAAATGAGCCATACCTACAGACCCCCCAGACTCCAGCTGAGCTGCAGCAGCAAGGACTGCCAGTGCCAATGAGCAGTGGGTTTAGGAGCTGTGATTTTGGATGTAAATGATGACCTAATGCAGTGTGATGGTCATAGTGGCACTTGGTGCAGACAGCAATGGGCATGGCCTCTTTTGATATTTRCCTGAATGGAGGTGAGGAGAAAGAGGATCTTGCTTTGGATCCAGATTAGTGCTATTAGTTTTAAAATGTGACTAAAAAGCCTAGTTATGCTATATCAGTCAGTTTATATGGATCATTTGAAGGCTATTTCACTTGCATTTGGAACTTACCCCTGTGTTTCTTCTCTGAAGATTCTCACACTTCCATATTTCTAGAAAACAAAGCTTTTGGAAATCCAGCTATCCTCTGGACAGATCCCCAGATTTTATATATTCTCAGCTGATTTGCTCCCACTGAGAACATGCCTCATGCTTACATAGTGTGGAGTGTTTTGCCTCCAGTTTTCTTCTGTGCACTTTTAAAGAAGGTGGGAGAAATGCTTCTTGGTCTATGCAAATGAGACAATACTCATCTAAAGCTAATCTGGGCCTTTTATCTTAAAAGTAAGAATTCAGATAATTTTATCTATCTATCTATCTATCTATCTATCTATCTGTCTGTCTGTCTGTCTGTCTGTCTGTCTGTCTATCTATCTATCTATCTATCTATCTATCTGTCTGTCTGTCTGTCTGTCTGTCTGTCTGTCTATCTATCTATCTATCTATCTATCTATCTATCTATCTATCTATCATCACATAGGAATCTCTATCTTAAATAAAAAACGCCAAGTAGAAAACAAGGAAGAAGAGCAGTTCCTACTTGCAAACATAATACTCAAAGAAAGTGTGAATATGAGAAAGCCCCTCCATTTCAGTCTGTGAGGAAAACTGAGTTTGATTAYGAAATCAGCATGCAGAAGGGCAGGAGTAGCCCTTTGAGTGAGGTGGCCCAGCCTCATAGTCTGTCTTTACTTTCAGGAGCAGCAAAGGGCCGTGTCATACTTTGCTCAAGTTAGTGTCTCTGGGTCAGGGGTGTTCAGTGTTGCCATGCTGGGCAGCTCCCATGTTGTTCCCATTGCCTGACTTGTGGATCATTATTATCTCCTTCCTTCTTCCTGATTTTTTGGTGGGAGTTTGGTGCTAGGAGACTCTTAACTAATCCTGTGTTTTTCGAATAAATATTAACAAAATTGAAATTGTGTTGGTAACAGCTAGAASAGACTGCTTCTGCTGCCAAATTTAAATTCTTAATCCATTCACTCTCCCTCCTGACTCCTGGGATGAGTTTCTGCTGGGTGTCCAAATCTTCTTATCCATATAGTCACAACATTCAGCATATACCCAGGCATGACACCTGCCACACTGCCCTTTCCTTTTGTTTTCCAGTCTCATCACTGGGGATACTGGGAATGATGGGATACTGGGAACGATGGACCAATCACTTCATGGCCAGCACATCCACACAGTGTGAGGCCAGTCTGCAGTGGGTCAGGTAGAGCTTGGAATCATGAGCATCTTTATTAACATTAAAAAAAATTAGAGAAGCGTAAGAGAGTCTTACACTTCATCTGTCCAAATGTCTTTATTTTACAAGTGAAAACCTTAATGCTCAGCTAGATCAATGAGTGAGATGAAACAAAGAGGCAAAGGAAATGGAAGGCAGTGCTCCCTGCACCTCCCAAAAATTGTTTCTACAGAGAGAGAGCAGAAGGTGCACTATCTGTTTTCCATGCCTGAATTGCCACTGCCATCCCTCCCCTGATTGCCCAAATAATGATACAATACCTWGGTGATACAATATCTAGCGTCTACGGCCGTATTCTAGCTTGAGAGAAAGCTTTACTGGATCTTCAGATAAGGCCATAGAGATTCAACTGGAAGGATTTTGGGGACCTGTCTTAATTATTAAGACCCAGCTCTGACCATAGAAAATGATCAGGGGCTCCACCCTCCTGCATCCCAATATTTGTGCAGCACAGACTCAGAAGCTACTGTTTCCTGACTTCTACACAAAGGTCTCAGCTTCTTAAATATGAAATATTAGCATTGTCTCTTTTTWATGAAGCCACTCAACAATAGATCCTTTGTTTTATCTTTGTGTTACTTGTGAAGGATTTAGTTGTTGCACTGAGGGCTCTGCTGTCCACAGTTCTTCAGTTTTTCGCTTTATTCACACTGATTGCTCTATCAAGAGAAGAGCAAAGTTTGCCTCTGAAGTCAGCTGAGTATGAAGAAGCTGAAGCGTCCTGGATGATTAAAGAAATAGCAGCATGGGCCTGGAAAGGAGTTGTCCCAAAGTGGCAGTACCAGAATATCCTGTATATATGCAGCCTAGCATCACCAAAAAGGAGCGAGTGAAAGCAATCACACTTAACCAGCTTCCTGAAACTTCCCAAAACAGGTACTGYGAATATTCCCTCTCAGTTTGTGTGAACCATTCACCATTGCCTCATAAACCAYCATGTGCAGAGTTTGCCAGCTGAGATAAAGGTAAATCTATCTCTCCTTGAAATGTTTGTAGCRCATTATCTGGAAGATAAATGACCATCACACCTGCCAACAAAATATATTTCT
>NW_026623294.1:1209376-1217018 GCF_030028575.1 Malurus melanocephalus | reverse complement strand
AGAAAGATTTGTGCCACACAAAGCCTTACTGTGATTGAAATAGTGGTTTTGTTTTTTAAAATTCTGTTTTTGGTGAAAAACAATCAACCGTAATAATTTTTTCTTTAATAACTGCCCACACAGCTAAAGGAATTTAAAAACTTTTTCATAACCTGCATAATGCTTATGCCCCATTTTTTAGAATGGGAGAGCACCCTCCAGCCCTTTAGAAATATTAASAAATTACTTACAGTAACAGTCTGTCTCTGAGTCATTCACCGTAACTTTGCAATGGTGTACCTTGCTTGAAATGTATCTCAAAATCAGTTTGGTCTGTAATTTATCCGAATGGTCAAACTTGCCTTCTGAGTGTCTGATCAAGACTCTGTACATTCTTATATGCCTCCAAAAAGATTCTGGTTATAAAGAGGCCTCTCACTATTGGATGAAGGATAAAGAAATTCTTTCCTTTGGACTTGACTCACTCTGATATTTTCGGATCATATTTAAAGCAAGAACAAGCCAATTAAAAAAAATCACTAAATAAGACTCTAATTAATGTTTCCCACTGTTCCTATTGCTATCATAGAACAAAAGGTTTTAAAATTTCTGAAACATGTTGGGACATCTGTGCTCAGTTTCTATACACAATGCAGAAAGTCCAAAACATCATGGGAAACCTTATTCTAAAGGGATGCCAGTCCAGATCCATGCTCTGAAGGGTTTCATATGGTTCAGATCAGTTTATAAAAAAAAGCCTCTGAACTGTTTTATCCTTAGCTAACATGATTTTAAACTTCAATTTTTTTAACCTCTATTCAAGAAAGCACTTAACAATATKCTTAATTACAGCCTCCTCTGGTTTTCAGAACCCTGCTTTTCTTCACTCTCCTGGAGTTTGTTATTCCTATAATAAAGAGTAAGAGGAAATAATCAAGTACTTTTTTCAAGAGCGTATACTATGGAATTATGAGAAAACAGCAGTAAACTTTACCATTTGGTTTGCTGACTATTCATTTGGTATACAATCAAGTAGCGCCAGCRTGTTGTGAGGAAAACCTGAATTTTGTTTTATTTGTTTTTCTTTTCAAGCTGCTGCTTTGTGGAACAATTCTGAAATTCACTGCAGTTGGAATATTACACTAACCAGCTGCAGATCAAAGACTTCACTGAATCTAGGTCAGGTCTAATTTGTGAAGCTCACAGAGTTAGTCACTATGGCAGCTTTCTGAAAKGTACAGATGGAGAATCCATGAGCTGTGGGAACAGAATTATGGGGCTTCTTCTCACCATCMGTTTTAATGCAGTTTGTTTTATTTCCTTTTCCAGGAGTTTCTTTTTTTAGAGTTCCTAGTAAAAGAAAGATTAAAAGTGACAGCCACATCTGTTTTAGTAAATTCCTGTGGAGATATCAGATTGGTAGCTGGCTCTAGCAATGTTAAAAGTGAATGCTTCTGGTCTGAGCAGGTGGTCTATGAAGGTTATGAAAAATCTGTAGCCTTTTATAGTGACTTTTATCTCAAGATCTCAAAGCCCTCTGTAAATATCAGTTGATCAAGCCTTACAATATCCCTGGGAGGTGATCACTGTAATTGAAGGGAGTGGGTTTTATGGCTCACAAGTTTGCTGCTGGCTGTGAAATCCTATTTGTGACTCACACAATCTGCCACAAGTAGAGCAGATGTATTGCTGCTGTGCCTGGAYGTAAGGGCTGCTTGAGAGGCAGCAGTGCTTTTGCCACTGGTACACAGGTTTTTCTTTCCTTCTGCTCTGCTTCACTTTCCCTTGTTCTCCCACTCTCATTTCCTGGTAAACCCTGTCTAGTGACACCGCTTTTGTAAGTAATCTTGAGCAAATATTTTCTGGAGAGYACATTACATAGATGTGTACTTTGCAGACTCTTTTCCTGCAGTTCCTAGGACAATGTATGATAAGATGCACTTCAGCTAGTCTTTTCCCAGGTGTAGTGGGGGAATTGCAACTCTTCCTTTGCAATATTGTTTGGGTTAATTTAAAGGGATTTAAAATTTAGACTTAGCACCACAGAGAACACGCCAGTACTCAGAGAACATCTGTCTGAACAAGGCCCAGCAGACAGGAGAAGCTGCCTTGTGCAGCGTTCCTGGCTGTCCTACAGATGGGCTGGAGCCTAGGTATCACCAAGGGCAGGTTTGCTTTGGTTAATATTACTTTTATAATTCATAAGAAACAATGAATGGGCTTATTTCAGAGTCCACTCATAACATGAGAAATGATATTTGTGTGTTTGCATCCACATATATGTGTGAATATGTGTGTGTGTGTAGGCACTGCTTGCATGGAAACCACCAGCACTTAGAATTTAGGACACAGGACTTTTCATTTTCACAAAATGAATCTTCCTGTGGTTTGTTGTTTTGGTTTTTTTTTTCTGTTTATTTTTTTTTCTGTAGCTGTAGAAGCTATTTATGTAGAGCATACATTGACTTGCACTGAACATATTCAAAATTCAGTCATATTCTAGTTCTAATTGGGACCTCTTGGGATGTTGGCATTTGGGCCCTCCAAACACASTGTTGCTTCCTTTAGTAAAACCTGGGATGGAGGGCATGGATGATGATCAGTATTTCCAGACAAAAATACATGCAGTTACTTGGATAAGGACATGAGACTTCTTTGCTTGTGTGATAACACTCAGATKATAAATATCAGCTTTTGACAGTGTTGACCCACAATCCATGATGCTGGCTGGAAAATCACCATTTGTTGTTTCAAGTATTCTGGAAAATATTATTTCCATCCAAGGCTGAAAGCAGAGTACCTCACCACTGTTAGTCTGGAACTTGTTCTGCATATTATACCTCTTAGTATAATAAGGTTAATAATACCAGCTCCATCCCCAGCCAATATTTATAGCACAAAGCAATTCTCAAATGCAAAGATATTTGAGGTCTTTATAGTGTTACACCGAGGAGAACTTGACATCAGACATTCAWGTGGGGTTATAATATTTCAATTTGCTCTGTAAAGGACTTTACCTTCCCATCCTCACAGCAGTCAGCACATCTGGATCTCCGCCCTGACTGTGACCTCTGGATATTGCCATGCTATAAACATTAAACAAACAAAAATTATTGCTAAAAAGCRCGTAGGTTATTTCTTCCCTCGATTTATTGCTTAAAAGATCTCCTTAGGTGTGTGTTCTTCYTTATCTACAGCTACCAACAGATTAATACGAGACCAGCATGTGAGGCTAGCATCACTGAATTTRAAAATAAAGAATTCTTTCTAAGAGCTGAAACAAAGTGCCTTAGTTYAACTTCTGTGTTTTGGCTATATCACAACATCCATTTTAGCAAAACGAATCGAATGGTCAGATGGAACTGAAAACAACCTAGAAAAGAATGGAAATTTTACGGGTGGAAAGGAGGAAATCAGGAAGCTTACTGTTGTAAGAGCTTGTTCTGTACCCCGAAGACGGGAATAAGGAAAAGAGTTTCTTGGAGATTAAAACGTGTAATACCAGGCAAACCTTTGTACACTCAGAGTATCCATTTCTCAACTTAGCAAACAGGAACATAGAAACATATGTGGTTAGCAATAGCACTCATAAATCTTAGGAGATTATGTGTTCCTAAAGTAAGAGTTCAGACTGATCTATTTTGTTAAGTGCCAAACTTCAGCATGATTCAATCAAGTTTTGCTTAATCGGAATTTATTTACTCTTTGTGATGATGAATCACTGAACATGTCCGTAGTCCAGTCTGTTGAACTAATTTATCAGGTATTTTGATGGACTGGTGATTTGCCTTCCCTGAACATTTCATGGTTTATTTATTTATATCATCTGGATTGTGTAGAGCAAGACCTGGAGTTCTGCTAAGAATTAAACATTCCTCAGTAATGCCTTTAATAAAGGACRCACTCTCTGGATAGGTAGCCTTGTAGCAATATAGCCAAACAATTAAGCCAGGAAAACTCTTATCTACTGAGGCAATATYTCTAAATAGAGGAATTTGTTAACTTGGGTAGATTTGTATCAGAGACTAAACCTGGCAAAGATGGAGGGATGACAGTGGTGAGGTTTCTCGGTGCAGGACACAGGCATGCCTACCTTCAGTGTGGGTGTGTGGCTTTGGCCTTCTCTTTTCCAAGGGAATCTCATCAGGTATTTTTCAGAAAGATTTCCAACTTTCTACCTGTGAAAGAGKTCAAGAATAAACACGTGGAAGTGGTAAATTATTTCCCAGAGTGGAAAGTTCTGATTTTCTGTACACASAGACGCAGGATCAGAGTCCTCTGACTTCCAAAGAAGTGCAGTCTGCTAGGTCTGGGCTTCCCAGTGCAGGAGWTAAGGACATAACTAAAGTGAGTCCAGTGAAGGAACATTGAGATGTGTAAGGGACTGGAGCATCTGGCRAATGGGAAGTGGTGAGAACTTGGGCTCTTCAGCCTGGAAAAGAGAAGGCTRCAGGAGATCTCAGTATTGTGCCTAAAATAGTTGATTGGGTAAAGAGATGGAGCCAGACTCTTCTTGGTGGTGCTCAGTGATAGGACTAGAGGAAATAGGAACAATGTGAAACACAAGGAAGTTTAGATCCTTGTTCTTATGTTTAAAACATAAGAAAAGAAAATATTTAATGGAAAGGTGATCAAGTGGTGCCCAGAGAGTTGTGGAAATATTCAAAACCTGATGGAACATATTCATGGGCAACAAGATCCTGATTTGGGCAGGGGATTGACAGGAGGCTCCTCAGAGGTACCTTCCAGCTCCAACTATTCCATCAGATAAGATTAAAAATTCTTAAGCATTAGTGCAGATTTTCCTGATGATTTAGAGTKGCAAGCAGCACATTGCAGTTTATCAAGTAGATGCTAACTCTCTTGGCTCTTGGGTATATAGTGTTCTTTTAGTGAGCCCTTAAACAGTGGATATAAATTAGAGGTAAAGCAACATTAATGCAGCAACTGTACTAGAACACGTGATACTAAATGTGTGCACAGGTATGTAACATGAGTATCAGCTGAGGGTGTAAAAAGAAGTAAAAAGAGGGATGGGATTCGAATATCAGTTAGATGTGCTTTATTAGCTGCCATTCAATGACTGCTGTTYCTGCTGTAGCACTGAACTAATCAGTGGCATCAGATTTTGGTCTCTTTGCTTATTGTTGTTGTTTCATGGGCTACATCAGCCGTGGCCTGTGCTGAAAACCTCCCTTAGAGTTGTCTCCTTTAGGGATTTTGCCCAGTCATTAGAAATAAACTGTCAAAATCTGATGTTCTATAGATTTATGACATATGCCACTGGAGCTGTAAGCAGTAATAGTCAGACAAAAACTTGTCCTTTTTTCATCTGATACTTTCTTATGGCCTCACAGTTTACTGAATTGCTTTGTAGGCTAGCTAGTCCTAAATAGCAAAAAAACGATCAGTTTTTATCTGAGGATGGTGAAATGCTTCTGAGATATCCCAAACACACTTGGCATGTTTAAACACATCTTTCCAGCTTGTCATTTTTYACACAGCTTCTGAATGATGCTAATAATAATATCATTTATTTTGCCTGATTGGTCCTGTGATTCCTGCATCTACATCCCAAATGCAGTATTTCCAGTCTTGGCTTCTTTTCTTCTGCAGKGAAATGCATTAGACTTCTTCAGTTATTCTAGATATTTTGAGCCAGAAGACCAAGATCCATTAATATACAGGCCTAAAGTTATTAATCAGCCAGAGATACTTCAGATCTAATTGCTTTATTGACACTTCTGTGCTGACTTTGATTATGGTAAGAGATTTACACTGCCAAAAAGAAGAAGTGAATTGGGCCTTCCTGTAYAGACATGTATTAGAACACATACGAATTTTTAACATGGGAAAAGAAGCATCTTTAAACGACAAAAAATATTCATATAATGCTACTGTTGTTTGCTGGTGTTACTCATTTGAAATGAACTCTTTAGAGTAATTGGAAATATTTAAAACTTGTGGAAAGCCTGAATGGAGATCTATGCTTTCAGTATTATTTTARATTCAGAAAAGCAGCACAGGGACTATGCACAGTTTCAGGAAAAAGGTACTTAGCTTTCCTATTCAGTTACAAATCCAGCATGGGTTATTTGGCCCTAACATCTATGGAGACAATTGCAGCCAACTGACCCTCTTTTAACAATATGGCTTTGGTTTTTTTAATATCTGGAGGGTAGACAATATGCTGTTTTACCTATAAAACTATAAAATTAACCGCATCTGAAGGATGGAAGCTGGAGTAAGAGCAGATTTGTCTGAAGACCACCTTTTTTCAAGAAAATAGTTGCTACTGTTTTCCTGTGGAATGCAGAGTCACRTCTGAAGACAGGCAACTGCTGACACCATCTGAGGATAACAGAATATCGGTATTAGCAGCTCTGCCAATGTCTCTCCTCTTACCCACTGAACTGGGGTGAGGATGTGAAAGTTCCAGCTCCTCTGTTTACCCAGCTGTGGAGCAGCTGGTTCCATGTGAAGAATTTGTCTTTCCAGTTTGATTTTGTAAAAACCAACAAAAAAAAAAAAAAAACCCAACCCAGAAAAAACGATAATAATTGCCAAGCAAGGCTAAGGAATGCCAAAACTAAAACTGCAATAATTCAGGGCCATTGTGTACATTATCTTCCAATTTCTAATCGCATGACCACAAACTGGTGGTTTCTTTGCCTTTTTTTCCCTTCACTGCAGAGGATGGACCTGCCATAGGATGAATCATGATTACCTTATTGCAGAAACTGTGGAATTTGGAGTGTAATGGCTGAGGACTTCAAAATAGGAAAGGATTGTACTGTGGTTTGGGAAACTGAATGTTGTCCTGGTATTGGATTTTGTTGCTATTATGGATTTTGTTGTTAGTCTGCTTCATTCCAAATGTAATGCTGGGCTAGTCACTTAACTCACAACTTTTCACAGATGGTAATTGATTTTCTGGAAACCCTGACAACTGGAATCTGATATAGGATATGCAGAATRCTCACAATTATGGGAAATTTGATTTGAAGATGTATTTTAGATGCTGAAAAAAATTGTTCTTAAGCGTCTCAAATGAGAAGCCAAAGTCTGTGGTTTCTTTTGGGAATTTTGACTCAATGACCATGAGTAAACATAGAAGAATAGTTTCTTCTCAACTTCAGGAGTACTGGGAAGATAATTTGTCTGTGTTTGTAGAGCACCACAGCCCTGCAGGGAAGAAGACCATAAACTGCATTTTTTTGGAGTAAGTATCCRTGTTTCAACAGTGTGTGAGTTGATTCCTAAATGACAGTGTAAGATTTTTCAGATATCGATGCCACTATTTTTGTGTAGTGATTCAGCAGAAAACCATGGCAAAGACCTTGACAGTTCATTAAATCCACTCCTCTGCCTGAAAGCAGGATCAGCTCGGCCTGATATTTTCCTGCTAGGCACTTGTCTAAGCTCCAGTGACAGAATTTTCATGATTSCATGATTCTCCATCACTTTACTTTCCTTACCATTATAAAGTCTTTCCCAGTAGCTAGTTGAAATCTCCTCTTTGCTTGCTCARTCCTCAGGGCTGAGAAATGTTCATCTGTGGGACTGTCTCATAGCACACATGAACTGAGATTATTTCCTTCATTTCATACCTGAGTGAGGGTGTGTACAGAAGACAGGGCTGGTCTTTCTTTCTCAGTGCCCA
>NW_026623294.1:1197676-1209170 GCF_030028575.1 Malurus melanocephalus | reverse complement strand
TAGAGGATCATAGAGGATCATCATCATGTCACCCTGATTTTGGCAGGGGACTGACTAAATGATCTCCAGGTCATGCTTGTCAGCCCCAGCTATTGTGTGATTTGATGTCTTCAGGAGCTGGCTGTAGAAAGCATGACCCTGGCACTTGCCTGCTGCCTACTGAAGAYATTGTCCAACAATTCTTTGCATTAAAATTAGAAATGGCTGTTTCACTCATGGACTCTCTGTATAATAAGGGGAGTCAGACTGGAAAGACTTAATGTTTGAATACCTTTTATGGTTCTGTGAGAATCATATGGCGAGAGTTTTCCCTTCTCATAAGGATCCTGAGTTTGGGTGTGTTTCCAGCTTTCTGGAGTAAGGAGTAATTGGTCTTGTTTGTTTGTTTTAAAAATTTATTTATACCCTTGTGAGGTTTTTCAAAAACACTGACTAATACCTAGGTAAAGAAATACAGCTTATTGCCAAGTCTGATGTTTCCCTCACCACTGATTTATTAAAATGCTCCTCACTTTCACTTCTGTCCTTATCTTCTTCAGACAGCTGGGAAGCCAGTTCCTGGTGTCTTATGCTTGCAAATATGTTTTTCAATAGAGTTCTTTTTTCCTCCCCTTCAGCCCAAAGCATGAGATATCATTTTATAATRCATTATAGCTACTTCTCTGGGGAASAGAATTATCTAAATTAAGGGTGATTTTCCAGTATATTCTGGACATTCATCTGGCACAGGAGAGGCTTAACATCTTAAAACAATGGTCCTGTAAGAAATTAGTGCTGGAATAACTTACACTATAACCAGTGTTACACTTCAAAATTCCTTGCCTTTCCTCTTCACCCTCAGGTTGCCTGAATTCCTGAGCCATCTGCATGTCTATAAGWCAAGTTCCTCTTAATCATTAGCTTCTAGTCCTGCCCCCAGAGCCATCCAAATCCATATTGTGCTGAGCAGTCAGCTTTAAAGTTCACAGTCCACACTGCCACCYTGCCCTTTTCTTGTGCTGGATGTTTTTTGGATTCCCTGCACATCCTCCCTTCTCCTGGGGAAGAGAGTAAATGAATGAATGGGGGGATTGGTGATCATGTTGCCTCCCCCAGGCTGTGTGTTAGGGCAATCTTTGGGCAACTGGAAGATATGGGCTCAACTTCAGCGTGGTGAAAGGAGCAGAGAGCTCGAGTTTCTCTTGTACCTGTGGRATAATGCAGCCCCTAAGTGGGGAAGTGTCCAGGTCCCTGATCTGAATCTGGCTTTTTCTTAGGTGGTACCTGCTGACAGGTTATCCACGTCAGTTCCCTGGCCTCTCTCTTCTCTTGTTTTTGCTTCAGCTGTCCCCTGGCTTTACGATTTTCTTTCTTCCCAAGCAGCTGTACTGTGAGGGCAGTTTATGAGAGGGAGGCTCACTTAGGATTTTACAACAGACAAGAYGCATTAGCAGACAAACCCAGGCTGCCATTGCCCTCCTCTCAAAAACAAAAACCTGTTTCCTAGAAACTATTTTTTCACACGTTTGTGCACAGTGTAGTTTTCAGGGATTCA
Source organism: Malurus melanocephalus (assembly GCF_030028575.1). NCBI lineage: Eukaryota > Metazoa > Chordata > Aves > Passeriformes > Maluridae > Malurus > Malurus melanocephalus. Next base: position 1,207,636 of record NW_026623294.1, on the reverse strand, counting down.
GAGACAGAAATGTCAGACCACTCCACAGGTAGCTGTTTCACAGGGCAGTACAGCTCACCCTGTCAATGAGTCAGCCTATATTTCTTTCAGCTTGTTTTTGACCCTTGTTCCTCCTCACTCCATAAATCAGTCCTTCTCCTCCTTTGTGATGTTTACACTGTCAAACAGATARACGTCCCCAGGGTTTTTTCCTCACCTCCAGCAGATTGTCTCAGCATTAACRCCTGAGCACACTCTGCTCTCTTTGCTCAGCTGTCCTACAGCCAAACTCGTCTCATTGACTTAATTCCTCATAAATCAATAGGTCCAGATACTTACCCCGGTGCTTCCTTTGGGATGAGTCTGCTCCACAAGATCACAGTTTGTTGGGCTCTGCTGTTATTAGGGCCTTCCGTCTCCCTTCTTTAAGCACATTTCTCCACTTCATGTCTGCATTTGAGGTTGAGCCTCCTCCTGCAGGCTACTGCYCTGTGCCCATCCACTTGGCTGTTGTTTTGTTATTTCCAGCCTGCCTGAGTTTCTTTATGTTTTGTGTCTGTCCCCATCAGTTTACACAACACCTCTCTAATTCATAGGAGTTGTTACATCAAATATAAATTGAATGAATGTGGTGTTTATTGCTTCCTTCCAGATCATAACAGACATTAAATAAAAACAGACTTAGGGCAGATTTCTAGTCCCCCTTTCCCCCCACCCAATCCATGTCCCAGATATTCTCCCATCGGCTCTTTATGTTCATGTTTATCTTTTGTTCCTCTTTGTTTATGGACTTACAGCCTGTGTTCAATCTCTGTGACACTGCTCATTTCCCAGCCAACTTGCATTCATTTTTCAAGTAATTTTGTAGCTGAGGCTTTCTCAGGACTGTCTGTAGGCTGCTTCTTCATTCCCTTCATCCGATGGTTTTGTAAATCAGTAAGAGAGGAGTGACCCTGATTGTTTGGCAAGATTTAGCCTTTCTTGACTCTCTGGGATGACTTTTGTACTAGTCCTAAGCAAAAGTGCTGTCACTTGGGATGGGGGATRTGCTCCCTTTTGCATAAGCAGTGAAATTTCCCTGTGTTCTTCACTTACTGATTTCATTCCTCCTGTTGTATTTATTAATCCAGTCCCTTAACCACATAATATATGGGTCATGGCGGCCACCTCGTTGTTTTTCAATGCTGACTCTTATCTACCTCCTACTAGCAAATACTTTATCCATCTGCTTAGGTATGTCTCAAATTTATAGCAGGAGTTAAGAGACTGCCATTGAAAAATTCTGAGAAACAAATTGTGACAGATCTAGAAGGGTGGAGGCAGGGGGGAGATTCACGTGGTGAAGATGTCCTCTCCAGCAAAGCCTACATCCCTCCCACACTGCAGTAGGACCAGTACTGGGGCTGCAGCAACCTGTTCTCTGAAGGCAGGATTGGGTAAGAGGAGTTCTTGCACCCCATCATTCATCATTGGCACCCCACAACTTGCCTCTGCTGAGGCCTCAGCCGTGTGGGCTGGTGCAGAGAAGCCACTGAGGGGAATCACTGAGATCTTTCAGGAGAAACAGGCACGTGGGGATGAGCATCACTGAAGCCTGATGTAGCATTATGAAGAGAAACACTGTGTGGGGTTTCCACTCCACTGTTAGGCAGAATTTCTGTTCATTTTTCTGCAGTCCATCAGAGCTGAGAAGTACAAGTTAAAAAATGTTGTCTTTCCACAAGAAATATTATTTTCCTGCTAGTCTCTTCTTGCTCCTTATCTTGGGGCAGAGTTCACGCCTTTCAGCATAAAAAAATRCCAAAAGAGTCACGGTCAGTCTGATCAGTGGTAGCTCAGCCCATTAATGGGCTACTTGCTGCAAGTGTTTGCTGGGTAGAGGATTTGCTAAGACAGAGGATTTGCAAAGAGGATTTTCAAGGTGAGCAGGGTACATGGATGTTTATGGATCTTGAGTAAGAAGAACTGACAGGTAGTACAGAAAAAAGTGTAACCTTCCAGACCAGGGAAATTCAGTGGGAGCAGAAGTATGAACCAATGCCTATTGAAGTGCCTATTGCTTTTTCTGAATGTTTGATCTTGAATTGAGTTGTGTAGGAGAAGGGCCAGTGACCACAGCCCAAGCAGGATGATMTCCAGAATATTTTGGGGCAGGTGCACCATGCTCAGTGACCAAGTGAAGGCTGCAGCACCCAAGGAAGTGCCCTGTGCCTACAACTCAGTCAGTAAATTAAATGTGTGCAGGCTAAATCTTGGGCACTGAAACTAACTGGCACAGGAGGGGCCTTAGATTTGCTCAGCTTCCAAAAAAGGATGACTGCATGCAAACTTGAACTTGAGCTACATCACAAAGCATGCCTTCAAACTATTTAGGAGTGTTTGTTGGCACAGGCTCAGGGCACAATGAGGTTTATTCCTATATTGCAGTTACTGTGATCGAGTTCAGTGCCTAGGAACAGTCTCTGGTGCTTTTCAATTCTTGCTCAGGTGATGCTTTATACACAGACAGAGCCTAGGCCAGGGTCAGGAGCGTGTCCATCCCTCCCAGACACACACATATGTGCCCCCAGTCAGTCCCCTGTGCACGCTGTGCATCCCCAGGAAGGTCAGRCACCAAGCCTACCCAGCAACTAACCCTTGCATCCTCTTGTCTCCAGCTGYCTCACACCCAGAGACTTGCACACACGTGTGCACTTGCACACACATGACTCTGAGACTCCATCGTCTCCTCAGGAGTTGCCCTGGGTCTCCTGGTGCCTCCATAGCCAGTTCCTCCAGGTTTCACAGAAATGCATGCACCCAGCCCAGGCTTATGGCCACTTTGATGCTTGGCTTCCAGGCCACTTCTGTTTGCTGACTTGTCCAGCTTGACAACAGCTGGCAATGACACATTGCTGTATGGACCCTCACGTGCTGGGGTTGTTGGCACCCCAGGCACAAAGGCACTTGTGGTTCAGATCCAGCTGCTTGTACTTAGATGTCAATACACACTCATGCATTCAGAAAAGCTCCCCTCAACCAGGTAAATAGAGATGGAGGTTAATAGGAAGACAAAATAGACTGTGCTGGTCAGGTGTAGGGCGTGACCCAACAAACATGCTAATCAGCCACAGGTTTGCATGCAATCAACTCCTTTYATTTCCTTATCCCTCTSTTTATTTGTASYAATTCCTCCAAAACAACCTTGGTCYATCCCTTTTCCCACCTGTGTTCTTTCTAATCATCCCATAATAARTCCCAGCCACAGTTGGAAGGTCCTTTGGAGATACTTTCCATTGACTCACCTTACTGGGTGCTGTGCCTGGCACATGGGGCTGCTTGTGCCCCAGTGACAGCTCCCCAGAATGTTTGGGTCAGCAGCTATGTTTCTCTGATAAAAACCTTCAACAAACCTAAAGCAGAATTCCATGGTAAAGATCACACTTTAGAAATAAAATACATAAAAAATGCCAGGAAAATGTGAAAGAGTGTATGGATGAAAAACTTACAAAAAAACCCCAAAACCTGGTTACTGATTGATCTGTACTGACCAGGAGAGAAGGGTGGTCTGTTGGGCTCACCCCAAAGCTTGATATCCAGTAATCATGTCTACGAGACAGGCTGGATGTAGAAGTCAGCTCTGMAGTATTTTCACTGGGACAGCAACTGACTGTGCTTCTGGCTGAAAGCAGAAGTGCCTGTCTAAACTCCAGTGCAGCATGCTCCACTTAACCCTKATGTTTGGATTGTTGGGACCAGAATACGATTTTAATAGTTACTCAGACAGAAGCACAYCCTTTCACCCTCTGGTGCTGCTCTGTGGCTGGGAAGTCAGGTCAGCAGTGAACAGGTTTAGTGTATCAGGTTCTCAGTCTCTTTCCCTGMAAATGGATGAGGAGGACAGGCAGTGGACTGTGGACAGGCAGTGGACCTTATGAAAGACTGTTTGGGAATGCTGGGCAAGGAAGCTGCTGGGATGTACATGCATGGAAATGAATTAAAAGAGCATTTCCATACCTTGTATTGCACCACTGAATGCATGGGTGGGTTGGTTGGTGGAGCAGGATGATCATGGAGCTCCCTTTGCTCTGTTCTCAGGTGTCACTGTAATGGTGGAGATTGTGATTATCATAAATGAGATCTGGATCTCTTGGCCTTAAAGGAAGTCTCTTTGTGGAGCCAAGTGCTATCTGTAAGGATGCTCCAAATTATGAGGGATACAGTCTGAAGATAGTGCTTTTGCAGATGAGGATTACTGGTGATTTTGTCAGTACTGCATAAAAAGTATGTGCCAAAACAGCTGTATCTGCAGATCCACCCTGCAGATGAGGAATGAGGAGATCAGGAATTTTTGCTCTTCGGCACAGGTACCATGAATGTCACACAGAGATCCTGGTTCTTGGATTACATGGGAATAACTGTGCAYAAAAATCGTATTTCCACTACTTTTAGGGAGCAGATTTTCAGCTTTATTCTCCACAAYAAGCACATACCATGAATAAGCTTATTAATGTAAGGGGGTGGGTGGAGTGCTCTGTCTTTGAGTGAATCCTTTAGGAATTGAAGCATTAAATGGTATTAAGCTTCTCCAACTCAGTCTGAAGCCAGAGTACAACAGAAGATTAGAAGCCACTAACTAGTCCCTGCTGTCCCTACTCCTCAGTTTTACTAAGCAGTCTCAGCTGCCAGGGAGGACCTAGGCCTTTCTATTCACCAGGGAAAAATATGCCCAAGGACCACACTTCGGAAGGGACAAAGCACCAAGTGCACCGAGCTATGTAGCCAAAATGCCCTGTTTAAATGAGTAAAGCCCCCCATGGTTTGAATGACATCTGCAAATGTCATTATAATCTTACTCTTCGGCCAACAAGGTGATTCTAGTGAGAGGGTCCCAGTGTACAAACACAACATTAGTGAGCTTCCAGTGCAATTCCCAGCCCCACATTCCCAGCCCCATGCACTGTGCTGAAACCTGCACCTGCAGTAATGACACCAGACTTGGACTGCGGGATGGGGAGAGTTACAGCCAGCTCTGGYTTCTGAGAGGAAAAGGAAAGGTTTTAGAGTGACTTTGCACCTGTGTAGCAATGTGCTGCTATTACAATGCCCAGCACCAGCCAGCCTTTGCTCCAGGGAGGGYTGGAGTACTTTAGAAAGCTTTTTGCAACAGCTATGGTCGCTATAAACACATAGGGAGACAGCAGCTATTAAAAGATTTTTGAAAGGCCCTCTGTTGGCTTCTGCTGCCTTTGGAAAGGTTAAGGATGCAGTGAATGCCAAATGATAAGCTYTGCAATCCTCAGCACTCCTGAGACCTGAAAGAATTCTGCTGGCAATTGTTTTAAGCTAATGATTCCCTGCAGGTTGATTGGTGCTTATTTGCTGAGGGGTRAGAGGCTGTAGCTACAGAAGTTATGAAAACAAATTGCCTCTGTGTTAAGGAATGCCAAGCTGCCTGCTCAGTCTAACCCACTTCTACATTTTTTAAGGTCTGTTTGCAAACTCTGAGCTTGATTTCTGCTGATTAAATAGCCCCCTGCTAGGATTTACTGGGATAAATATCTGAACCACGGTAGGACACAGATAGCAGGATACTGTCTCTCCTAGTTAAATTAAGGGGGAATAGCATGTTGCATTTAAATGCAAATCACATTGCCTATTAGGTTCTTGGGAACCTCTTTCTTTTRGAAATACAGGGGAAATTATGATTTTTTTTCAACATATTAGAGCTGTGTTTAGTCCCTCTCTGTGACTAATCAACTGCCTCTCAAAAGTATTAGGTTTGTGTTGAAGCTGGAAAATCACCTGGTCTCCAGAAAAGCTGACAGATACTTCATTCTGGGGCTGGGTTCTCCAAAAGACTTGAGAACATGGGTCCTGGCTGTGCCAGAGAACAAAATGTGATTCCCAAGCAGCCTGGCTCTCACTGGCCAGCTCTGAATGAGGTGCCGACTGTACAATGAGCATTGTCACCTCCCAGGACATCTCAGTTCTTCTGAAACAGAAAGCTGGCATGRCTTCTGATTTAGGGTTGGTTTTTAACACATATGTGTGAATAAAAGCAAGGTCTGAATGGAGGGTTCTTCAAAGCATTTCACTGAGAGTTAAGCTTGGCAGTCCACCCAGACCAGGCACAGAAGAAAACTGCTCCAAGGAAGGAGCACCTGCACCCTCACACGGCCCAATGACCAGCAGTGCCATAGACATGTGCTTTTCAGGAAYATTTTTGCCAGAGAAACCAGGTCATGCCTAAAGCAAGGCATTAGGCTGGAAGGCTAATTCAGTGACAAATCCTGTGCTGATGTGGATACCTGCCCCAGCTGAGCAGTTGCACCTTGGGGTTGGTAATGCACAAGGATCCAGTTAACTCCACAAGGCAAAGTGGGAGCAGGTGGACCTGCAGGAGATCCAACACCAGAAGCTCAGGCAGGCTAGCAAAGAAAGTCCAGGGTTGTCAGGCAATATAGGTATAAAACCTGGAATTCTAGAGTCCTTTTGCAGCTAGGTTTCATTTGGTCAGTCGTATTTTTGATGGCCCATCAGTAAAACTGTTATTCCARTTATTGTTTCTAACATTCTATTTCTCATCATCACCAGCCTATGCATTAGTTCTAACATGAGCCCAGAATTTTTTCCATCATGTGCAGTCATTGAAATAATTCTGTGAATGCCTCAGCAAATAGGACACGAGCTTCTCTGGGAACCTGTACATTTTATGTAAGATGAGTATGTGATCATTTTGAACTCAAGGGCTATTTTTGTGATGTGGGGGAGAGAAAGGCAGTCAGAGCTGAGAGCCTGGATGATTTCAGAGGCGTGCTGAGCTTTACCAGGGGAGGTGAACTTTTCCCCTCTCTAGAGCTTGAGACTTTTAGTGCAATTGCTGCTACATTTTCAGATGCCGCCAGCTTTGGGGAAATGTTTTTTATTATCCATTGAAGGAAGAGTCATAGAAGATGCCTACGCACAAGAATATGTTCTTTTCCTGAAGAATTTAGACTGATCGGAGTGGCACAGTATTATTATTCAGTCTGTTGACATGAAACCTGCTCTTTCAGAATCAGCAGCACCTTCACAAATCTTGTAATAGGCAGCTGCTGTTTAAAATAATGCAGCACAGACCAACAAGCCAGTTGCAGGCAAGAACTGTTAACTGCCTACACATTCATGCTTTTCTTTAAAAATTACAAATTGATTACAACCCTCTMTGTGAAATATTCCTACGTATGGCAAAAATCTTCATCTATATCTAGGCATAAGCTTCCAAGTCAAATAAGCTAGTAAGTGCATACACATTTATGTTTCTCTTGGTAATCATGACCTTTCCCTAGTATTCTGCAGGCAAATGCTCTAGCTGTCAGTGATATAATACAGATGCAAGCTTCTCTGTCAAATAAAGCTGTGCACTAGACATGCAATCTCATTGCTATTGAAATAAAATCAACATGGAAATATTGTTGTTTCTACAGTAACTTTAATTAGCAGAAAAATTACAACTGACTGTAATCCCTAAGCAACTACATGGCATGCATTTTGGACTTGCTTCTCTAGTAAATTGACTACTACAATCAATATGGTCTGCATCATCTACGTAAAAAACACTGCTTTCTTCCTATTCTTACAGAAAGGCACATAATCTCTTGCAGGCCAAGAAATCCTTTGGCAAATGTACAAACAAAGAAATATAACRGCAGAGGCTCACAACAAACATCTGAACAATTTCAATCAGTGATTTTTTTGATGGTATCTGTCACCTCATTTTAGCTTTCATTAAGTGATATGTATCACTGACAAAACAAAACTTAAAGTTATACATTCCAAGAACACTTCTCCGCTTATTACACTTGTTAGGAGATGAGACAAAGTTTTTAGCAGCTCAGTTCATAGATTCAGGGGATTTCTAAGCCTGGGAGGGGCTGCCAGCTGAGCCTGACCTCCTGTCTGTCTCGAGATTTTCAATTACTTCCCTGCATGGGAGTACAACAACTTCTTTCCTTTTAAACTAAAATTTAGCTTGCAGAAAAGCAAATTCAGACTTGAATGGGGAACATTAGGAGGAAATTATGGAAAATCTGTCCTTTCCATTTTTTTTTGCTTTCAGTGGTTAAATGTTCCCACTACTAAGACTCTGTGCTTTATTTCCAGTGTGAATTCAATTTGGCTTCATCTCCCATTCATGGTTCTCGTTATGATTTTTTCTATGAAGGGTGCCCCTTCAGATTGTGTATTTTCCTTTTTAACATGCCTGTAAATTAGTTCTTTCTATTCTTCTTTTAAATCAGGCTGATCTCTTTGAGTCTCCCATCTTAGGGCATTTTTCCATTTTCAATACTTTCATATTTYCTATGCATCCTCCTCAGTTTTGCAGAAGCCTTCTAAAATACTTGAAAATGTTTATGATATACAGTATTGCRGTTTTGGTGCCTGCACTCAGTGTCAGCATTCAGTTAGTTTTGCTCACCATCAATTCCTCTTCAGTACTGCACAGGGAATTTCTGGTAATGTATTTCCTTACTGGGACCTATTCTGAGTCACCCATCCCAAACTAGGACACCTCCTCTCAGCAAAGATTTGGTCTCCATTCCTTGTTTAGCAGTGTACAATCTATTAAAGGGTGTTTAGAAGAATGAACACAGTCTCAGCCTTGCATAACTTTCATCCCACACAATTATTTACCTTTCTGTTACCAAATACCTTATTAGCAATGATTTTATGCTTCCAGATCACCAGTGGAGATATCAAAGAGTGCCAGACTCAGCACTCGGCCTGACAGAGCCTTAATAAAACCAGCCTGATTTGATAATGGATGTCAATATGATGTGTTGGTTCCTCATCAGCTTAGTGTTCACTTTATTGATATTTTCTGAGACTGCCATCAGAGCACTGTAAAACATTAGATCTAATAACTTGCCCTGGCTGAAGTGTATTATTTACAATGATTGCCTTCACCAACAGAAGATGTGATGAAAAATAAAGTGGGGTTGTTGGAAAAGAACTGTCCTTTACTCACCTATAATTGGGAACTTGCTCAATGAACGTTGATCAGGTCGAGAAATTAAAAATGAAACATCTGTGGAGATGTTTCATCCCTCACTCTGTGGAGAGAATAAGTGTGTCTTGGTGGTGTGGTCCCAGCTGAGGACCTGCTGAGGCTCAGCTTCACCCTCCACAGCCCATCCCAGATCAGCTGCACCCATCATCGTGCTCCAGCTGCTTCTGCCACTCTGCTTCAGCAGACGGTGCCACTGTGCAGGAGGTTTTTATTTACATTCACTTCAGTTAGTAAAAGGACACAAAACAGGGATTTAGGCCAGTCTTGTCGTCTGAGTGCCTGTTTAGCCCCAGGATGGTACTTTCTGATCTGTGGTCACCTTTTGTGAAAGCCCATATGAGTCTCCCCTGTGAAATGTCCTCTACTTCTGAGGAGCCAGAGAGACTTAAGCAGGCTATGGTAGCCCTCCATGTGACCCTCTCCATTCCTCTACAATCACAGAATGGCTTGGGTTGGAAGGGACCTATGGTTGGTGTTAGAAAGGATCTCTGGAGATCACCTAGTCCAACCTCCCTTCTAATGCACGTTCACCTGAAGCAGGCTGCACTGGATTGCCTCCTGGTAGAGCTTGGAAGTCTCCAGAGAATGCAACTCCACAACCCCTCTGGGCAGGCAGATCTYCAATGTTCTCTGTCAGCCTCACAGTAATGATATTTTGCCTCACATCTACATGGAAAACCTGGTGGGTTTTTTTTATGTTGTCCCTGTTGCCTGTACCTTATCATGCTGCTGGGCAGCACTGGAATGAATCTTGCCCCATTCTCTTATCTCCTGCCCTTCAGATATTTGTCTGCATTGATAAGATCCCATCCCAGCCATCTCTTCTCCAGGATGAACAGGCCCAGCTCCCTCAGCCTTTCCTTGTCAGAGAGATGCTCCAGCTCTCTCATCATCCTCACAGCCCTCCCCTGGGCCTGGTCCAGGAGTTCCTTGTGTTTCCAAAATGGGAG
>NW_026623294.1:1108653-1197141 GCF_030028575.1 Malurus melanocephalus | reverse complement strand
GTCACCTCACTCTGCTTCATTGGCTGGCAAGTGCAACAAACTTTTGACCAGCCAGAAAATAGTTGCATGTGGGTTGAAAACCATGTGAAGACCCTTTTCTTCACTTTGAATTTTGTCTGCCAAATTTGATGATTTCTCCTTGATGGTAGAGCTCTGCCCTTTTCCTTTGTAACTGAAGAAGTTTATTGCTAGTTTGTGGGTTTCTGAAGAAGTGCCACCCTTTATTGCTCATGTGCAGCCATGMTATTAAAAATAAAACAGTCAGTTGTCATAGATCAGAAACATGCATGTGAATTAGAAACAGACAGTAAGCAATATCTGGGAAAATCTAAATCATCAAAAGCTTAGAGAGTTGTAGTCTAGTTYAGTTAGGTCACAGGTAAAGCTTTTTGAAAAGGGTTTCAATAAATAGGTTTGTATGAACTGTGAGTATATTTTCAGTGAAACAAATTTTAACTCAATTTAACCACTTTCCTATAGAATCTGCAGCCAGACTGAGCCCTGTCATGCTGGGTTAGTGTGGGAAAGGCAGTGAAAGGAAATTGAGCAGAAATGAGCAATAAACAAAAATGAAACTAACTTGATTATTCTGAGTCTTGAGTCTGAACATAAAATGGATGCCATTAAAATATAGAAATTTTGCACTATTTTCATTTATCTTTTTCTAGGAAAAGTCTGGGGAATTAAAAGAACTCCCCCCTCACAGAAAGGTCAAAAGTACTGTTGCTGACAAGGAATAGTCAGCATTGAATGCTGCCTTCTCTAGAGGATGTGATACTCTCGTGTTGACAATAMAGGATATATATCTACATGTATAAATCAGTGTGGTGCATCTTCTGAGAGCTCAGCTCTGTGCACAGGAGCTCTGGTGCTGAGAGCTTTTCTTCACCCAGGAATGTGATGTGAGGGATGTGGAAGAAGTCTGGAGGGGTCACAGCAGGATCATGTCAGTGAGTTTTAGTGGCTTATCTTCTCCAATAAGCTGTGTACCCWTGAAGCAAAGGTTCATTTTGCTCATCCATATGGCAGCCAAGGGAATTTATCTAACARTATAATAAAAGCCTGGAATAAAGGGCAGTTGGCTACCAGGCTGTGATTCTGTGAGTAAACTACACACTGCTCCTTATTCTGGGTTAGTGGCAAAGTTGCTCTACATCATGGAAAAACTCAACAAATGACACAGTGCTGCCAACACTGATTTTAACACAAATCTCCTGAAATTTGTTTGGTGTTTGTTTTTGTTGTTTGTTTTTTGTTTTTTTTTTGTTTTTTTTTGTTTTTTTTTTTTTTTTTTTAAGAGCAGAGAAAAATATATGAATGAGAATCTTAGGCTTTATTTAAAAATGAGGGACAGTAGAGGAAGCACTCAGAATATGAAGCACACACATCCTAATGCCTMAGAAAACAGAGAAATAAAGCAACAGTGAAGGCCCTAATTGATCTGTTAAAAATATCCTACTTAAACTAGTTAATGGTTTCTATTTTTTCAGTAAATCTTCTAAGTGTTTGACAGCTTTGGGCAACACAGATGCTGTGACAAGAACCCAAATGGCAAGGAGCAGGGAACCTGAGAAGCCATGAACTCCATTGTCATGGGCATTCCTACCAGCCCAGGTAAGGCAGCAGTCTGGCTGTGGCTGCAGGCTGTTTTTAAGGCAGCATCTGTGCTTATGGAYGCTCGGGGAGCAGCTCCACGCCAGCTGGGTGCACGCCAGGGTGCGGCTGCTTCAGCTGTGTCTCCCTGGCTGGAGCCAAACCCAGCTCCTCCTTGAGCTGGCCCTGCTGCACGGGCAGTGTGAGGGGGCTCACGCAGGACCTCGGGGCTCCAAACTGCGGGAAATGTCTGAGAAGATGGGCTGGGGTCACACGGTCTGGCAGGTGAAAGGCCAGAGGCTCCTTGCCAGCTTGCCTGACTCTGGGAGCTGCTCCTGCACAGTCCCTTCCACCAGCAATGGGCTGTGAGGGGCATGTCTGGCCTGTGGGAAACATGAGTCACTTGTCCCCAACTGGTGGCTGTGCCGGCTCTCCCTGTGACAGCTGRTGGAGGTCCTGCTTCCCCTGCAGGGACATTGTGGGATCTCCACTGCCCACTCCATGGTCCCCCTGCCCACCTCCCCCCTGCAGAGGACACGTGCCTGTGACAKGGGGATGTAGCGCTGCTGGGCGAGTGTTCCCCCTTTTCCACTCAAGAGGCACAGAGACACAGAYTGTGGGATGTCTCCTCAGGCATTGAAATGTGGTGAGTGTAGGGGTGGCTACAAACAGGCCACAGCCAGTTTGGGTAAGGAAATGAACTCACTGCCAGTAATAATATCAAAAGAACAGTAGAAAAATTACAGCTGTGAGTCTGGAATACAACACAAACACAAAATAAACCATAAAAGCCCCCAGAGAGAACTGCAGAGGTGCCTCCACCCTTTTAGGTTGTCAGCAAATATCTCAATGGCAAAGTGAGTGGAAGGCACTGAGATGTACTCAAAATTCTGCATCTCTCCAGGCTCACAATGTATGCACCTTGTAACTCAAGAAATGCAGGCACCAGCTGAACAAGAAGACGACATTTTTCTGTGCAATTTTTTTTGTCAATACAAGAAAAGATGCAATTGGACTAATGTTTTACCAGGGTTCATTAATTTGTCTCCTCAAACAGCGAGATGAATGACAAACTCATGCTCAGTTATTTGCCAAGTCAAAGAATAGATTTAAAATTTTCTTTAGACAAACAAAATTAATGGGGCCAAAAGTTGTCAGTTGCTGCTGGCAAGTCTCTTCCAATGAAAATAGGTGTCCTTCACATACYGAAACCCCGTGCAGAGCCAGAGCCTGTAAGCAGTGCATTGCATTTCTAAGCCTTTTGGAGCATGGACTGTGATCACAAAATCTGTAACATAAGGATTGTGTTCTGATTCACAGCACAGGGAATAATTGGCAGTGGCTGACCTGCCTAGTGATACTACCGGCCTTCCAAGCAGACTTGCCCCAGCATTCCAAAATGAGTTCAGTGTGAGCTGCTCATACACAAAGGTTTGCATCGCTCTGGCTTTGCTAACTTGGTTGGAAGCACTTAATAATGTTAGCATTTGATGCTCAAAAGTCAGGCTGCCGAGGTCTCAGGAGTTTCTTTCCTCCCTTGGAGCGAATGGTTTGTGTTGCTTTGGAGCCYGGTTACAGGAAGCATTCAAGGATGTGCTGATCGATGGACGGGGCTGAAAGCAGGCTCCCAGGATAGAAGTACACAAAGGTCTTTGTTTTTTTCTGGTTCAAAAGCCTGCAAATATACTCACTGGCCAAATTCAGTGCTCCAGGCAACTTTCTCACCAAATTTGCCAGAAATTCATGTTCCAAAAATCTAATATTTTAGTTCTGGAAAAAAAGGATGTTTATAGTCCTCATTACTGTGGAATAATCTGAGAAATGTACAAAACACGTCAGTGCTGTCTTTAAGTATTTGTTTTTGACAAGTGGAGCTCATTTGATACTCCAASTGCTCAGAAGGTCATGAATAATTCCTGTGTCCCAGCTCAAACAAGCTTTGAATAAAGATCTGCGTGTCTTGGACTACATTTCCACTGTCTTAKAACAGCAGTCTCCGGACTCCCATCAAGAGGGGCTGTGCCAGCCACCCTTACTCCTACTCTCTTTGACATGATTGGAGGTACAACCCAGGAGATGTTGGAACACATGTCCAAACRCAGCCCCATGGTGACCAGCCAACAGAAGAGACTGGCCAGTGGTCACTATAGCAGCGAGGCGACCCAGAATGCAAGAGCCCATCACCCTTCAGAGCCATGTAGACACAGACTGTGAGATTAAGTGCCAAAATCATGGGGAAGACAGATGAGTAATTGAGCCCATAGCCTACTGAGAATGGAGCAAAGCACTTAAGAAAAGCAGCAGTTGGGCAAARCACTTAGCATGCACTTAACTTTAAGCCTGTAAGCAATTCATGTTTGAGTACTCATAGCTATAAGGAATCAAAAGAAGAAAAGCTGTCCTATATTATGCTGGTGAGCAGATTCATATGCAGTATGGTGTTCTGAGGATGGCCATATATATTTTCCTTTCTTATTTTGTAAAGTTAGACCTTCCAGAGCTTTAAAAATATCCTGTTAATAATTACTAGATTGATTAGTAGTTACTGAGAAGGAAAGAAAAATGATGATTGGGCCTCTATTCCTCAAACCTCACCAAGTAAACAGCCTCTCTCCTTCCCCAGGGCTCTTATCAATACTCCCCTGTAACACTGCATACTACGAGTYTGTGAATATGTAATGCTGGAAGGAACTCCAGCCCTGTGCAGTGTACAATCCATCCTTGTATCTTTATGCTGTGTGAGTCACAGTGCATTTAGAGATCTCCTTCCATCTAAGTGTGATCTATTTACAAGCGTGCGTAGGTTTTCAGAGTTTCACAATAGCTGACAGAAGAGCATAATTTATCTAAAAAATGTTCTGGCCTATTTGCTAGTCATGTGAGTACAGCTTTGATTTTTTGCTTTTTTTTTTTTTTAATATGGTGTCTGACTCTAAATGCAAAGTAAAATTTTGATCCTCTTCTGTCTGAGGTGCTTTTTTTTTTCAAGAATCTTTCTCCTGACACGCCTTTGACATTCAGCAATGGTGTTTTAATGCAGAATAAAAGTGAATTTCATCCTTKTATTTCTTGTAGAATCTGCTGTCTTCATGCACTGTGCATATTTCAGAAGTCAAGGCTATAAAGACAAATAAAAGCCACTGGATTGTGCCTAACATGAAGCTGGTACAGAATATAACTTTTACAAGTCTCCCAAGATTAATTTAGACTCAGAAATCTTTATTATCCTCATTCCTTTGTTGAAAGTAATAACTGAAACCACAAACTACCATCAGAAGAACCACCCAAGCAGTGAGTTGGTCCCTGGCAGATCTTTTCTATTAGACAACTGGGGCTAAATTCCATTTGTGTTTCTGTGCTTGATGTTCCTATTGACTAGCTCCAGGCAGCTGCCTGCTTACTGCCTTATTTAGGTTCTATGAATCACCCTCTGAGGCTCCCCCACTGCCATAAGGAGGTAGGTGAAATTTAGTTTTTTCTACACCTACTCAAAGACAGGGCCGGTTTCAGTGCAGCTGTGCATGAGTGTAGGGCTGGGCCCACACAGCTGCTGGCTCTCTCTGCACTGACCTGGCTGCAGATACTTTTCCTTGCAGGTTCTCCATCTGTGTGTCATAGCAGCAACATCCTCTTAGATTACAGCAGCAATTTTCCTTTGCCTTTTCCTCCTGAATTGTATCAGATCATACAAAGCAATGGGCTAAATTAGAAATACAGAAATTCCAGGGGCTATGGAAATAAAAGTGATTAGTATTGCTTTGTGAAACATTTTGAGATGYATTGTTGGAGCACACGATACACAAGTTAGGTGCTGTTACTCATTTATCMATGACTGGTAATTCAGCAAGACAATAAGTTAAAAAAATATAGCACTATGCAGAAAAGYAGAGCTTTCACTTTTGAAGGCTTTGCAGATCATATTTACATTCATGGGCAGTGTCCCTACGATATCTGTGTCCCATGGATTGTGTTAGCCTTAAATGAAGAATAACGATGTAAAGACTTGCAGTGGAGCATCCCCAGTCATCCCCACAGGCAGCAGTGGCCAGGCTGCATGATATGACTCAGATATGGTCACTGATTGTTCACACCAAGTACCTGGGCACAGCGGGTTCTGCCTACACCTCTTCTGTGGATGTATTTCTGGGGTGTAGGAGGGTGCAGTAAGCATCTGTAAGCAGCTCTTTGCCCAAGTRCAGCAGAAGGACACTCACAGTTTGGGTGTGTGCCTGGTCCAACAAGTCCAGGAGTTCCCACACAATCCGTGTACTGTTTTTATCAAAAGAAGCAATTTTTTCCCTGAGCTGCATGTTCACAGCTCACCCTTTGGAGTTTACTCCTGTGCATCTGATAGCAGAATTTAAATGCAGCACAGACCTACCAAATGAGAAACCATGAAGAATCTCCCTCATGAGGCAATGATCCCCAAATCCCGTGAAACAGCTCAGTGACTCCTGCAGCCAGCTATGCAGATAGTCTCTCTCTGTGGTTTCAGGCAAGTTAGAACTGTGCAGTTCTCACCCTACTGGAGTAAATAGAAAAAGCCTCAATGACTAAGTGCAGCCAAGATTTCATCGAGGAATTTAGTGTTACTGTGCTTTATAGCTTCCAATCCTGATAACTGAAACATGGACAACTGCTTGTTTGGCCATATTTAAAAATAAACTGCTGAAAGGATACAAAAAAGGACTGCTAAGACCCTTTAGGCATGCTCCTTACTTGTGCCGTCAAACCCAACACAGAAAAGCAAGAGGATTTGTTTCTAAAGGTTKATGCTCTCTCCTTCATACTCAGCAATAGCACCAAGCTGCTTGGAGGAGTTGCTCCATTTGCTCCTGTTGGAAGTGCTCTGTCCCTGCRCATTGTTGAATCATTCTGTTGATGAAGACATATTTTCAGGGACTCTGTGTCTTGTATAGAGGTGTATTTTGCTTTTTGGGAAGGCTCACCTATACCATACGACAAGTATTTACAGCTGGGAAATTACCCTGAGCATCCATTCAGGTTCTTATGAAGTCCATTTCTAACTCCTTTGCTCGTGCTCTTCATCAGGAATGCAAGACTGTTCTGTATTTATTTCTCTGRTAATTTCTCTACAGAAATTTATCCAAGTCAAACCTCCTCAGGCACAAGAGAGGTGAGAACATTGCTGTCTGAATCTTGAGCAAAACTTGATAACTTAAATATTTTTCTTTGTCACACCATTTTTAAAACAGATATTACCAGGAAAACATATGCAGACAGATTTGTAATGCTGGGGAGCATTTAATGTTGTAGCAATTTATTTAGGGAGGTGCTTATGTTGTTCAAGTCTCTATAGGGACATGTTCAACAAAATGTTTGAGACATGATGCAAAGATCACCTCCTGAGATTTTGTGTGTCACACAAGATCCAGCTGCATGGTTTTAAAGCCTCCTGTCTGTTGTCCTTGCCCCAGAGAGAAAAAAGGGTTGAACATGAAAAGAGTTGGCACACATACACTGTGAATCAAATGGGTTGGGGCCTGAGAGAGACAGAATCTTTTATATTTACATCTGAATCAATTTTTTTTTTTTACATATTTGTCCTTGTATGTTATATACTTTTCCATCTCCTATGCTCTCATTGCACACCAAAAATGTTTTTGTTTCAATTCTTCAATTTTGAGAACTACTGCATGGACATAAACATTTTGCAAAAATTTTATATTATGTCTTTCTCACAAAAAAAAGGTAGCTCCAGTCCAAATTTATTAATTTCCATTCCCATATTCGAGCATGAAATTCATGTGAGTAAGATTCAGGTGCAGCTCATAAGAAGGCTGTATGTACACCAGGGAAGGGGATGGTCTTTTAGGTGGCCTCTTTAGTTTGGAATAGATTCCTCATTTTGATGCTGCAAGTCGTTTAAACTTGTGAGTTTTGTTGTGTCACCAGAGGTGATCCAAACCAAGAAAATCTGACCAGAGAAAAAACTTTAGAATATTTTCTTGGAACAAATTGTCTCCAAAACGCTTTTCCTGCCTTTCGGGAGCTGCAACAGTCCCACCCTCCTATCTTGCTGTGTAGACRGAATCACTGGGGCTTGTCTCAGTTCTCCCAGGTCTTGGCTGTGCAGTTGGGAATTGGGCAGCTCCACCAGAGGCTCTGTGGGACACCAGCATCCTTAGCCTGACAGAGGCAGCCAAGACCTGCTCTGAGCCAGAACTTGCAAGMTTCTCCCTTTTTGGAGTGCCTGGGTTTCCAGACTCAGGGTGTGCTGCCTGGCATCCCTCTCTCAGTGGGGCTGGGGCTGGCTGCCAGCACTGCTCGYTGCAGAACGACCCTGCCTATGAGCAAAGCCAAGAGCCATGGCAGAACCGGCTGTCTGTGCTGGCCCAGCTCACAGAGCCAGGGAGAGRGGCCCTGCTTTCATGTATCCTGCCCAGAATCCAGGCAGGGTTTGACTTATTTAATTTGGTGAAAGCTTGAATGAATAAGAGATTTTTCAAACAGAAACTCGGCWGGAGTAGAAACAAAAGATTTTCCCATGAAGTATAGCTCTGTCAGGAATATTCCTTGCCATGTTTTCTATGACTAGGGTAGACTCCAGAGCGAGCAAGATGTTTCTTGTCAAAGAATGCACATAGAAGTTAGGATATGAAGGAATGAGCTCTCCTCTCTGGTGTTTGCTATTAGCCACTACAATCTCTACTACCTTTCGCACCTTTCACAGATTTTTTTTAAAGATAAACTAATCCCATCATGATGGAGCCTGACCATTCCAGACCAGATGCCCCTAAGAGCAAGGAGTTGCTCTAAGGATTCCTTCTGATCCTCAAAGGTTTGTAATGCAAACCTTTTGWAATTGTGCTGATCTTCAAAGAAGGGATGTGAAAATTCGTGGTGGGGATGTCAAGTAACAAGAGTCGATATTTTAAAAAATATATCATTTGCCAGGACTGCCAGCTGCTGGCCAGACCCTGAATTAGCTGCCTTCCTCAAACAGAGATGCCCCCCATCTGCTGAATAAAGTGCTCCTTTTGTGCACATTTTCACAGCTGAGGTTTGAACTAAAAGCCTTGTGGTCTGCAGACATCAGCTTCACAAAGACAGCCAAAAAGTGTCTTGCTCTGGACTAGACAGGCAGGAAACGAAAACCTTACTCAGCTGGAAGCATTCTTTGCCTATCTCACAACATCCCTTCCAATCATATAAAAATCTTTGAAGGAGAACATCTCCCTGCAATCCTTCACAGAGTGAATCCACTCAGGCAAGGCACATTTTGGGGAAGGAGCCAGATTTGCTTGGTGGTCCTAGCTTTTGGCATCCACCATGACTCAGTAGGGAAGAGAGAATAAATAAAATACTATTAAGAGGTACAACAATGTTACCAAATGAGATTGTGCCTTTCCCAATTAGAGTTGTTTTTTCTATCTCCATATGTTGCATATTACAGAGCCCTTTTGTTGGTAAACATATCCATGGCTCCCCGCAGGGGTGCCAGAGCCACTCACCAGCAACTCGGAGACTGAAATTGTGCATGACGTCTGATACGCCATGCAAACATGGTCTTGTTGCCATGTGCACTCTGCTGTAACACAGACAGGCTCTGAGAAGCTGAAGCTGTGGCAGTTGGCACAACTCTTCTTCCACAGGTCACTGTCCCTAAGAGAAGTGAGGGAGGTTGGGAATAGTCTTAGTGATTTTTGTTTCTTTGTAGAGTGGATCCGYAGGAATAATAAAGCAACTAAAAAATTTCCAAATGCCCCTGAGAAGCTCTGAGCCCTTAGCAGGGCCTATGGCAGCAGTTCCTTTGTGAGTCAGGCAATGCMATCGCAGTTTGTAGCTGACAGATGAAGAAGTGATTTTTCCCAGCACTYAGATGCTGGAGCTGGTAGCAGGGACTCAACAGCTCACCGAGCTGGGTCTGTGTTTCTGCTCTCAGCCCACAGCAGATCCACCCTAACTAYCTTTCTCTGTGCACAGAGTTCTTACCTGGCCTTTCGTGGCCAGACTAAGAGGTTATAAACACATGTACAGACAGTTACTGAGGGGTAGTCGTTCTGTGATTATCTGCGTATGATGGTAAATTGCTTTTGTGCTAAGCTTTGAAATCACCTGGTACTTCATTGGTAGACCATGCAATAAAATTCCCAAATCCTGGCCCTTGGAGCTGTGCTTTAAGCACTGGCCCATCAGTTCATTTAATGCTGCAGCAAACCAGGCACAATGTTGTAACAAAGCCTGAGCATGAACCACGGCAGACTGAATTTTCTAATGTAGGTACAGTATGGGCTTTGAAATARGATCTGTTTCTGACTCCAGCTGTTGCTTCATTAGCCTTTCCTGGCTGAGTAAAAGCTGATGGGCACCAGAAAATTTCTTTGTCATCTATTTCTCTATTAATTGCTCCACATGTGTGTGGTTCAAGAGTGAKGTAAATGATCATCACCCTCATTCTATTTATCTGTTTCTTCAACAGGCTCTCATGGTAACCAACAACTACTGTATTTAAAGAATGCACTGTACCACACCTACTCGGWACAGCACTTTGCAGTGGAATAGTGAGAGAAAGAGGGGGAAGAAAGAGGAAAACAAAGAGAAAGACAGGAAAAGAGAAAGACAAAAGGAGTGAGAAAGAGATGTAGGTTAAAGAAAAAAATAGAACCTCACRTCCTTTATCAGAAGAAAGGAAAAATTAGATTTATTTCTGTAGTGACTATGAATACCAGATCAGCTAACTGCAGTTTAGGAGGTCTTTCTATATGGTCTACCCAATCCCAGTTATTTTTTCATTCTATGTTGCCAGCTGGCCTCTGCAGAAATCTATTCAGGGTTCAATTCTAAACAGTAATGTTTGGGAAAAGCACAATCTAAAACAGACAGATCTGTATGTGTTTAGGTTTTGCTTTCTTTCCACTTTTAAATATTAAAAATTGACTCCAGCTGTGGGGTAAAGTAACGCCCAACCTATAAAGACACCGACAAATAAATCACAATGCAATTTGCTGTGCATTTTCTGAGGTCTAAACACCAGCTCTTGAAAGGAATTTTCCATGATTACATCCTGGGAAGAGGTCTTCACTACCAACMATTTGTTTGACTTTTACATTTCTTACAAGTCATCCCATTCCAGTGGGGCCAAACCCTGCCATTACTTCTCTGTCACATAGCTTAGGAGTTAACTGAGCCATCTGATGCTACTTAGGGCACATGCAAAAATTCACTATCCCTATCTAGCATGCTGTTGGGTGTCTATATTCCTCTTTTTACAGGGATAAATCACGGATTGACTTGTCAGTCCCTTCAGCTGATCAATTCTGTTTGAGTCCCCTTCTTCCTGTGTCAGGTTTAGGCAGCCTTGCCTGAAGCTAAAGTTTTTATTACTGTTCATCTCAAAGTCACTGAAGAGCAGAAGGTTTCCCACTTCATCAGGGCRCTGCCCAGAAAAGTCAAGTTTAGATCCTGAATTCTGATCCAGCTCACCCTGGTTCATTTTGTGACATGCAGCAATCAGTCCTGCCTGTCCTACATTTCCTCCTGAAAAAAAAGCATAAAYATTTAGTGTCTGAGAAAAGAAGAAGACGGAAATTCCATCCTAGAGGCACCACACTTCTCTTTTTCAGGGAGCAGCCATTAATCCACAGAGTCCTGTTAATCTACACAGCCAGGGTAATAATCTAGAAATAGCCCTGATCTTGATATCGTATTTTTAAATTTATAAATTAACTTACAATTGAAAAACCCTGGCTTTGAACCAAAACCCCTTGAACTATCCTATTTAAATTATTTACAAAACATTAAAAAAGAAAGTTTCTGGCCATTGCCCTGTTCCATTGCCAAAAGTTCGCAATGTAAATTTCTTGTGGGGAAAAATAATTAAAGTAAAAATTCCTGACCAGTGCTGCTCTGCATGGCATTTCAGTGGCACTTATTCCAGATCTGCAAGTTGGTCTCCCCTTGGGAGCCGGCCTGTGGAATGCCTGCCCCACCAGGGAGGGGATTTAAGAGGTTCCTGCTGTTCTCTGCCCCCTACTACGCTACTGCTGCCTCTGTGGCACTGGCTCAATGTTTTGTGTAGTTTTGTTCTGAGCCAGATCAGCAAAAAATAAAAGGCAAAGCCTCTGCTAAAATATGTTTTTGTTTCTACTGGATCAGTTCCTGATGCAGCCAAACTTTATGTTGTCCTGATGAGGGTAATGGGAAATAAATTGCTGGTGGAGATACTTGGAGCCTCTTGAACATCTGCCTSGTCACTGGAGGAGCCCTGAAGTGCTACTTTACTTTTAAAACACATTTTGGGCCCACAAASTGCTTTTGTTCCAACAACTTTACCATCCCTTCAAACACCCACACATAGATTCACTCCTAGGCAGTGTCAGACCACTCTTCAGAGCATCATCCAACCCCAATTCAGCTGAATCTTTTTATTGAGATTACTACACCTTACCCTCAGGAGTGGCAAGACCTCCTCTTCATGTGGAAATCTAAAAAGGAGGAACAAGGGCATGTTCTTAAGCTGAATAGAAGCTGCCCCCATAAGAATAAGGTAACCATGAGGAAGTGAATRCAGCTGATGTAAAGGTGAAGAAATACCACCAAAAAAAGACTGGAAAATACAAAGTTTTAAAAGGATGCACAGTGTATTTAATAGCAATATGGGGACAGCATGTTAGAGCAAAGCAAGATGGGTATATATGAGGTTTATTCTGATGGGTTAAATGTTTCATGCAGGGCAGTTTAATAAAACTTGGGAGACAAAAAGAATTATCAAAAGCAATCTCAAACCAGAAGCAGTTGACTCCAAATTGTGATAATATCACAGAGCTAAGAAAGATGACAACACCTGCCTCTAAAAGGTGTGAGAGGTGGAGAGAGGGTCTGGAAATTTACTACTTAGAGAGCTTTGCAATGATTTAAARTTATTCAAATAAATGCACATGTTTAGAAGCACCTAGATGGAAAAATATGTGATAAGAAACAGGAGCATGGAATTGTCAAGAACAGATTATGTTAAAGTAATGTACTTTCCCTCTTTGAAAAGAAATGTACATCATGGAAAAGGGAAGTAGACGTGATATATCTTAACTTTAATAATATTYAAAATTTTTTTCTGATGTTCTCATGTAGAAAACTACCAGTCTGGCCTAGGTAAAACTGCTAGGGGAAGGATGCACAAATACTTGGAAAATGTAATTAAAAATGTACTCAGAAAGTAGTTCTCAAGAATWTCCTGACAAACAGGAATAGTTGTATATGTGAGGTTTCATAGAAATCTGTCCTAAGCTTGGTACCATCCTCCTTTTTCATAAATGACTTGAATGATGGCAGATCAGACATACTTGTGGAGTTCATACATGACCACCATGTTGGCAGACTTTTGAGGGGCCAGGAAAGGAGTTTAAAATTATCTTGATAAATTTTAGCAATGGTCTGAAAGCAATTAGGTGAAATTCAATAAGGGCAAGCACAAAGTCCTAGACTTGGGATGGGAAAAATCTATCACACAAAGACAAAATAAATGCAGGAATGTCTCTTTCTAAAAATGAGGCCATTTTTGAAACGGAAAGGAATCAAAATTGCAGTCCAGTTTTTGTGATTCCTGTGGGCATTGAGAGTATCAGGTAATAAATGGGCACTTCTCTAAGACTTTGGCCTTAACTTTCTACCTCCATGAAAGATCACAGAATTTCTCACATTTCCATTTCCTAAAAGACTGGAAAGGGGCAGTACACTGGCTTTGTTCTCCCCTGATGCTGAGACTATTCCTTACTGCGTTGCTGCTATAAGTTAAGGTGCATTTGGAAAMCCTAGGAGGAAAGAATGAGGAAAAATAGATGCCTTTTGTTTGCTTCATAAAGATCAGTATATCAATATCATGATCCGCTCTATTTTCTTGGCTGATAATATCCTGCTTGCATGGAGTTAAATCAAAGCAGGCTGTTGGTGAGAAGCTAGCAGGAAATGAAACAATGTGGGGCCATAAGTAAAGATAAATATATAAGGTCCCATCATGAGGAACACCTACAGTACCTAAGAAAGCAATGGGAATTGACCCATGRGAAAACAGCCCTTTCCATGGCTCTGAGTGTGCACGAGGTTTGTCACTTGAGAGAGGTTTTTTTTTTCCTGGTGGAGAGGCGCAATGGGCACAAGAAATCTTTGTTGAACACCAACTTTCTGTCCCCATCCTGACATWAGATCAAAAGGAGAGCAGGGGGACCCTGGTGTGGAAGGAAATTTGAGCAGCGGGTCTGCCAGAAGCTGCTGCAGGACAGACCCTCCCCAGGGAGGGAAAAGGGGCCACTGTCCTTTGGCTGCACAGTGAAGAGTCGGGAGCTGCTGCTCTCCCTCACCCTCACTGCTCTGCAGCCCTGGAGAACGAGGAGATGGAGCTTCGTTTTAGTGCTGTTAATGATCCTGACTCCCTCAGGCTTTCCTACAGCGTCAGCATTTCACAGATCCTTACACGGATCRGGGCGAGCTCGGCTTTCAGAGCAACAGGAGGGAGACACGGGAGGCTTTCTCTGCGGAGCGGGATGCGCTGCCCGCACCTTCCTCCGCTCCCCGGAGAGTGGGTGTCCCCTGGCTTTGTGTGCTGGGGCTCTGCAGCTGCTATCGTTTAAAAAAAACACCCAAACCACTCTAGTGGATATGAAGGGCGTAGGCATTTCAGAGACCTTGGGAGTTAAGTGGGTGTAGGAGATAGCGTGTGTGTCCTACACAGACAGGCAGAAAGGGAGAAAGGGAGAGACAGTGCAGTGCTGGAAAAACTGAGCAAGTGACAAATGTTCTCTCTTAGTAAATGACTAAGCAGTAAGAGAAAATAAATACAAATTCACTGTTCTAACTCAGAGGAAGCTTTTGYTGCCTTCGGTGTGCATGCTTGTTCCTGGGCACCGCAGCCCCCAGCATCATGCAGCTTTAATGATGTCTCCACAGCCACACTGATGAATTTTGAGGACATCAGTGGGACACACGGGTTGCTCCTGTCTCCTTTGCAACCTATAAGAAATTAGTGGCAATTCTGCAAACAAGCTAAAGATCTCAATATTAATGTGCCACTTAGAGCCGCTCAGAAAATAACAGCTGCTTTTCCAAGGATGGCGCTTGWTTGAAGTAAAAGCTTCCATTAAACCCCCATAGAATCTCAGTATTAAATCCAACTATTTTGCACCAAATGGCACATTTTTTTACTTATCATTATGCTTTAATGACAAAATAGAGACATTATTTTACCTTCCATTAATTTCTCTGTGTTTGATTACATTATTAGTCGTGTAAAACCTACCAACAACCCCTAGAAAGRACCAGGTTCATGGCAATATGACTGGCTGATAAAAATGAATTGTGGCTTTGTGGTCAGAACTGATGGTGTTAAACCCGTATTTGCTCCCTGTAGAGAGACACTATTTGCAAAGGAAACTCTTTCCTGTGCAGAGGTGTTTAAATCTAATTCAAGCACTTACGATTTTGCAGATGGGTGATTTTCACTTTGTGTGTATTTACCTTCTCTCCTGCTGATACCAGCTGAAGAGAGATCACTGCTGTCAGCTCTGAAGTATCAAAGTGGATTGGAAAGGGAAGAATCACCTGAGGCTGTGGAACACCCACAGTCCTGCACCCCAGCGTGGCAGGTAACGGGGACATCTGATCCTGGGCTTTCCTGGCAAACATTGATGGGGGGATCTGAGGGCAGCAAGCAAGGACCACGAGGCTGTAGCAATGCTTGTAGCCTGGCAAAGAGACGCTGAATTAATATAACATATAAAAAGAATACATTTTACTTGCAGTTGTGGGCAGGACAGCACTGAAATGCAACTGCCAGCCTTCCTTCTATAGCACCCTTTTCTGTGTCCAGGTTGTCTGCATTTCCACCATAAACACAAATATACTGTCCCTCCTAGCTGCAGAATGTGAGAAATCCAAATGTAGGAGTCCAATGCTATCAAATGCTGTGGAATTGATGTTTCCTAAATTCTTCAGCTGAAAGCATGTCTTTATTTGTATTCCAAGACCATGCTGTCTCTAGAGGTATGGGACTTCAGGCTGTGGTGCCTTTGCTTGCCARTTCTAAAAAGGAAGGATAAATTAATCTCTTATGTGCTGAGAATGTGTTCAGTGGTCCACCTAGCTTGGAAGGGGTTTATGAAAACGCTCAGTTCTACAAATATTTACTGCTATATTACTGTGACATTGTTCTGACACAAAATGTTGGCTTTCTATCAATTACCTAGGAGAAAGAAAAACAACCTAAACCAGGATCTTAAMTAGATTGTCCTTTTTCTTTTGAGGAGTGAATAATTGCAACAGCTTTGGCTTTTATTTGTTCAGGTCTAAATCAGTTGCAGTAAATTAAATTTTATGTAAGGGAAAAAATCACAAATGAGACCAAAGAGATCAGATAATCCCTTGGTCTCCCTGTGGACAGGGTGAGGTCAGCTCTTGCTTTACCCTTGCACCATACCAATTGCAAAGTATTATTTTTGTTATTGCCATAGCATCTTTTTCCTCTTGCAGAATGCACTCACGTGGCAAGATTCTGAGTACATCTAGGTAATTTTCAATGTTCCTTCCATGCTCCTCTGTTTCTGCTTCTCTGTCCCTCACCACACCATCCTGAGATGACTTTTTGTCACATGTAAACGTTCAATTGTATATAAATCTGTGGTCTTGTGATTTTAAAGTATCTGCTTTTGCCTGTGGGAAATCATTAAGCACCACTGGTCAGCTAAAGAGTTGAGGGAATGTCAGTATTTGTCGGTGTACACCTTATAAATCATAAAGTAGCTCAGAGCTGCTAGACTCTGTAAGYGCCTACATTACATAGATCAAGGCTGCTGCTAAAATCCCTGCTCTCCYTTGCTTTGCTCAGCCTTGGAGGTATTTTCCAATACCTCCAAGTTACTCCAAGATACCTCCAAGAAACCTCCAATACTCCGAGTGTGAGTTTCCAATCCTCTGCATGAACAGGCATCCTATTTAGGATCAGCTGTGTTGATAGAAAAGATGCAGCACTTGTCCATGTTCTTCATCCCTGTGGCCTGCTCTTGGGGATGCAGGTGAATGTGCTTTGGAGCATAACCCAAGGATTGGCTCAGGCCCGCAATTTTAACAGTTTTAAGTCATACAGAATGATTTGGGCTTGCCTGCTTGGAGGGACAGGGATGTTCACATGTCCTTGGGTGCTCACAGAGGGGAGGACAGAAATCACAGATGCACCAAGATAGTCAGGCTACAACCTTGAATCTGAACAAGTGCATTGGGTTAATGGAATCCATTTAAGTTGCCATAATTAATGCAGATGTAGAACAGATGGGAAGTCTCACCTGGCTTTTTACAATTGCATCAGAATTGAATTTGAAGCACATGAGTCAAGAGCTTGCACCTTGCTTGCACTGGCATCTTTGGATACCTTGCAGTGCTGGCAACTGAGCCCAGCGTTGTTGTTTGTTGGTCTTGAAACTGGAGAGAGACATCAGTGGCATAGTTTTCACTGGGAAATTACATCATGTCAGAACATGTTGCTGGAGACTCCTGGTGACTACTACCACAGTGTAACTTCCTGCCATAAACAAGGCCTGTGAGACAGCTGCTGGGAGGCCCAGCACCATGGAGCTGGGCTGCTCTTGCTCTCGTTCACAGCTCCTTGGGCAGTGGGGGACTCAGCTGCCACAGGCACTGCAGCCAGGAAAGCTCAGCCCCTCCTCAGCATCATTCCAATGACATGGGGCAGGCTTGCTCTGCTTGCTGCCTCTAAGTGCCAACAAGCTTTTTGTTTGGTTGGTTGTTTTGGTTTTGATTTTAACAGCTTATAAAGAAGTAGATCATGCCTCTTTTTTAACAGTCTCAAAACAAGTGAAATCTCCCCTCTTCTAAAAATGTTGCCTATGAATCTCTAGTAAATTCAAAGATTTAATTCATKATTATTTCCCGCTGGAAAAATAGGAAGCATAATCTGAGGTTAAGAGTTTAGGTCTTGTAGGGCTACAGTACTTGAGCCATCCCTTTGGGAGCTTTCTCTACTTAATTTAAAAACACCTCCCTTTTAATTCTTTTCTGGTGAGTATCATACACTATTTTACTGAGAAGCAGTTTGCAATGAACCACTTCAAAGACAGCACTATGTTTGCAAAGGAAGGAATTTCTCTCTGACAGTTCAGCAGCATCAGCATGTGTTGGAAAATAAGCATGCATCACAAGACAGTGTGCTACACATGGGGAATCCTAAACAAAAAACTGCTTATGATGAGTCTGCACACAGAGAGCTCACATGATTCTGAAGTAGCTGCTTTCAGTGCCTTGGAGCATTGAACTAAATTGCTCAGAGCAAAGAGAAGTTGCTCATGGGCTTCATGTGAAAATCATTATTACGGAAAAGAATTATCATTTTGTCATATTCATATAGTAGAGTCTTAGTTGGTGTTGCCAGAATGCATATTTTTAACAGTAACAAACACCAAGTGCCCCTTTCTTTCTTGAAAATATGGGGATCAGAGGAATTTGTATTTACAACTTCAGACAACACAAAATCAATCAGCTGGCACTGAACTAATTTATGGCAAAATCTCGATACTTGCAGCATGTTATTGAAAACAACTCATATAGAGAGCACTTGCAACCTCTATCTGAGGCTGATGGGTGACCTACAAAAGTTAAAGTACCTGCAAGTATGTTTTCCTTTGACATTYTTCAAATTAGACATCTGCTTTTCTACATTATTCTTTCTCTATTATGGAGAAGATGTTCTTTCCTGGTGAGTTTTTAAGTGTTCATTTAGAAACCGGAAACTGAGTTCTGCTTTTTATTACGTTTAATTTGAAAAAGAAACAAAAAGTATCATTGCAAAAAAAAAATAAAATATCTATTTTACAAGTAGCTTTACCAGCGCAATGACTGCTAATGGTAGGAAATTCACATTTGGTGATACATGAGAAAAAAATAACTCAAATTTATTTCAGACCAGTTAGACTTGAAAGTGTGTGCAGTGCTACAAACCCAGTGAGACCCCACCCAGCAGCCTGTGCCCCGAGTCCCATCCGTGCATCCTGCAGCTCTGCAGCTCTGCAGCTCACCAGACAGGCTCCCCAGCAGGCTGCAGCAGAACTGCCATGCAGCAATCCCAGCTGGAAGACAGTGCGCCCCAAATCCCTTTCCCTTTTTACACCAGGGATGTACATCCATATTTGGACTAGGAAGGGCTTGTGATGCTGGCTTGGTGCCTGCCTAGCCATTGGGTTTTCTCATCCATTTCTCATGCAATCCTTCTCACTAGCAATTAGAATTGTTTTGTATTTCTTCTCTTCAGCAGTCTTTGTCTACGCTTGGATGTTCAAAATTAACAGCCTCAGGAGCTACATGGCTAAAAACCTGCCATCTCAGAAGGATGGCATTATATATATATAATGCTGTAATATATAAAGGATGGCTCAGAAACCATGTTCAGGTTTCTCTACTTTGCCATTCCCATATCCCAGGACAGAGGGGAAAAAGGAGGATGTATACATACAAAAGATTCATCCTGACAGATAGCATAAAAATAGRAAGACAAGGGACTGAGACAAGACTTTGCAGAAATGGTAAACATAGCTTGCATCCAGTGTAAAAAGTTAAGGAAAACCTTTTATACCCTTCAGACTCCAAAATACCATTTCTCAGAGAATTAAAATCCCCCTCTAGGAAAAAAAGGAAAAAATAAAACCTCCTCAAAACGTCAACAACATAAACTCCCCCCGGCTTACGGTTTCTGTGTGGATTCCAGCTATTTATAAAGCCAGTCTCCACGGTTTCTGTCATACATTGCTGTTACGCATGTCCTGAGCTAGCAAACCTGATCTATATAACCATGGCAATAAGTGAAGATATCTGTGCACACTCCATGTTGTGCTTATTAAAATAACAGGAATTGCTGTGTTTGATTTATAAAGAGATGAGTAGGTTTCTGCATGAAACTCTACTAATAGTTGAAAAAGCCCGTTCTACTACGGACAGAAAATGGTCTCTCCCCACCCACACATACATCTGGGATTTGATCACCAACCTTCAGGAGAAACCCACAAAACCTATTCCACTTAGCAGAGTACATTACAGGGCAAAGGAAAACCTTGCAGGCTCAAGATTTGGGTGGAATCCATTTATTCCACATGTGCAAAAACTGGATGAGGAATTGGAGGATCCGCATCACCAAAACCTCTCCATGTGTTACACACATAAGCCACTCTTGATTGAAATCCTGTAAATCTTTTCCTTATTTAATATGTTTCYTTGTCTGGTATAGCTTGATTTCAATTTCAACTGCTCTTTTTTTTCCTTTCCATCATGTTCAAAACTATCATAAACAGTCTGTAAACTGAAATGGTTTTCTAATAATAAAAAAGGTATTTTCAAAAGAAATACCAGTTCATTATGTCTAAGTTGAAAAAGGGACAGTGCCATAGAGCCCAAGGTTAAAAACATAATCGATTAATCTTAAAATTACTATAATATGGTGACAAATATAATAAATATAGAAAAGAATGTTCTGCAGAAACAAGTTTCTGGCAAGAGAATGAATACTTACTCCAAAAAAAGTTAAAACTCATGAAGCATCCCTGATGGAGGTATTTTCTATATATATTATTTTTAAGAACTTGAATACATATTCTAACAAACCTGTCTGTTTCTCAAAATGACCCAAACCACATGCAAAAGTATTTTTCTCCATTAACAAAGTAAGATTCCTCTTCAATAAAGTTCTTAAAATCCATCATTTGCCTAAAGAAAATGTAATACACCCCCAAGACATATCGTTGCAAAATCCTGTTTACTTACATGGCAATAGTATTCCTCACCAAAGCAAACATCTGCACTTCTGCAGCAAATGCTTCAGAGATCTCTACTTGCTCTTTCAGGAAACATCTGTGTCAATATACCTCATTGAAGATGTTCCCTGCAAAAGAATCTACCACCATGTTCTTGATTTATTATTATTTACTGTTGTTCTGTCCAAATAATTCCAAATTTTACCCCCATCTCTGAAGATCTGTATGGCCTTTGCTTGCTTGGATGGTTTTACAAGGATGAAAGCAGCATTTCCAAAACACTTCAGTGAGTATTGCTGTGGTTCTAGCATAAAAAAAAAAAAAGGGACTTTGATCTTTGGTAGTTATAAAAGCTAGTTTATAATCAGGATAACTTAACTGTTCTTAGAATGCAAAAATGGTACATTTATGAAAACAGAACTCCTAAGGAAATAAACCTATTGAATCTTTAATCTTGATTTTGACCTTTGTTATGTGAAGAAAGCTTGTTTCCAATTSTTCAAATATTTTAACAAGTAATAAYRTGTATATACAACTTTGCAATATCAATTGCCTGGTTATTAAACATACTTGAGCTCTTCCCCTGCTCCCAGCACGCTCACGCACTCACAGACATATGTGATATTCATGTTAACAATTTATTTCTTGGAGGGAAGAAGCCAATGTGTTCTCAGTCCAGTTATCTTAAGAGGCTGCCTCAGGTTATTTTACTTTTTATGTTTAATATTGCAGGGATTTTATGGATTTACCAAAATACCATAATTTTTATTTTTAAATCACTATTTTTTTAAAACAGATTCAATCCAGATTGGACCTTATCATACTCCGTTTCAGTTCACTGCCACCATATGCAAGTGTTGTCAAGGCTGTAATACATAAAGTATCTGGCTCCAGGGCTGGTTTCAGTGTGGTTTTGGAATACAGATTTTATAATATGCTGTTTCCTTCCTCTGAAGTCAGTGAGCTATTCAGTGGAATAAGGTTTCTGAGGCATAGGTCAGCCCTTCAAAGGCACGTAGGCACACAAATCCTGCTTAAGGATATTCCACTGATTTGAAACAAGGTGCCTGYCCTTATTCCCTCCAAAGAGGAGGGATTTCCTAAACCTTAGATAGAGCCAGGTTAAACAGGCACTTGGGCACTCCCCAGGCAATCTCTCGACTACTTTCCCCCCACCCTTACTGCTGGGCCACTGACATAAGGCAGGCAGGACATGCCCTTCTTCTGACACTCGATTCAAGCAGAACCATCCTCAGACTRGTCCAGTTCATGCTGTGGATGGAACTGAAAGACCTGATGGATTTTTGCCCTTGGATTGCTTGAGTTTCGGTGATGCTGCTGCACACACACGTGCAGTGAGCTTGCACAGCCCATCTGCATACACATGCCTCTGTGTGGACATCTGGTGCTTCTGGGAAACGCTCTTGCTGAGCAGGAGCAAAGCAGCTGAATATCAGGCAGGCAATGGTGTTGATARTGTCCAGAAGCACTGTGCTTTTTGTGTCTTCTCTATGAACGTGCAACCTCTGAAGTTGCCTCAAAGCATCAGATCTGCTGCGCTGGTGTGTGGTGACAAGAGCACGTGCCTCCAGCAGAATTTATCTGCTGCAGCACAGTAGTCACGGCTGTGAAGTCTGGAGGGGTGCCAGTGCACTTGGAGCTGTTGTACTAGACCTTCAACCAAAGCTGCTGTACACCCAGAAAGCAGCCAAACTCAGTAAAATCCTCAAAACTAAAGTAAAACTCGAAGAGAGAAAAAAAGAACATGTGTTGGGAAACTCAGATGAATGGCTTTTTGACTCACAGCACCAAAGGGATGTCACTTTGCTCCGTTATCCTTGGACTCTGACTTTCTTGTTTGGGCTTTCTGATAGATCAGTGTTTTGTGACTTCTTGGGATGTGTGTGGAMAATGGCAGATTTAGGTCAGAATTTACAGCAGCAGAATAATGGTTTCAACTCTGTACATGTTCATTAGGGAGAACAGTTTTGGAGGGGCCTTGTTGCTTTAGCTGTTTTAAGTGGTGCCTTTGACTGGAGGAAGAGGAAAACACACAACTGTGTGTGCACAGAATTTAAATCATCAGGATGGGGATTGGGCAGCTTTGGTTGTTCTACAGGTCCTGTCATAAAACCAGAAATATGAAGCAGGGAAAAASTCTGCAGGTTAACTTACTCTGAAGAGCTGTGTCACTGATTTCAGAAGGAGAAAACACAACCCTCAAATGCCTGTGTTAAAGAAGAAAACTTAGTTTGAGCAGATATTAAACCGAGTCATGCAAAGAACAGCTTTGGCCTTCTGGCATTTTCCAGAGTGGGAAAGAGTCTATCACATAATAAAAAAGTCACATCACAATTTTCCTGCTTTTCATATTTTTTTCCCATCACAAAACACTCTCTGTGCCCACCTCCCTTGTGAGCTCTCATGTTCATTCAGAGCCAGAGTAGATACTGCTCCAGCATTTGGGGTCAAGGTGTACCTTCCCAAACCACATATATGAAAAGCAAATCTCTGGATTCTCAGCAAGTTCCCCTCTCCCCTCTTGTCTCTGGTTCARGGAAGATGCAGGTCTTTGGATCCATGCTAGGAAAACCCATGGAGGTATAAGTTGAGGATGGGGATAATTCAGGCCTCTCACAGATCTCTGGATGGGGAGAAAGGTTGAAGGCAAAGCACATGGGCACGTCCCAAGGATCGAAGAAGTAAGCAGATATTTGAGCAAACATCACAGGCAATTTCTTCCAGCTAATCCCTCCCATAATTCTTCCCTCAGCAAAGCTGATCTGGTTCATCATTTCCATGACACAGAAGGCCTTTTTTTTTTTACTGCTCACTTCTCTGAGATCTTAGACACTTGCTTTTAATCATATAGTGTATGCTGACATCTGGTGGCATTCAGCAACAAAATGTTCATTAAACAAATATGTTTCATTTCTAAGGAGTCAGCATCCTTACTTTCCCTTCACTGGGTGTAGAAAAGAATTCCTCCCAGACCACTTCAGACTGGGGATTGGTCTAACATGGGTATGGGACTGGCATGGTCCTGGAACTCTTGTGAGAGATGTACATGGACATTGACCTCCAGACAAGGAAGGACTGTCAGCCAAGGAACCATCAGCCAAGGCACCTGACTGTGTTCAAACACAGCACAAAATGGAGCACATGGCCTCCTATCATTCCCTCTCCTGAGCACAGAGAATTGATGCACTGAATAAAAGTGCGTGGGTTTTAGCAGGAACAGAAACACTGTAAAATCTTAGGTGGTAACACTTCTGTAATTTATTTTATTTCAAATTGGAGAAAAAGAAACAAAACAGCATGTGTGAAAGCCAGAGACATGTACCAAAACCTTGTTTCATGGTAAATAATAAGTAGCATGGAATCAGCTGTCATGGTTAAAAGATACCCATGATGTAGCTGTTCCATTAGAAGTTGGATTAAAATCATGTTTAACTTTCATTTCCTTCAGTCCTTACCCTGCTTTTGATTAGTTTTAAGAGCAGTTGATGGTCTTGTGATTTGAAGATTTTGCATTTTAAATTTTGTGTACACGGTCTGGAATTTTATGTGAAATTGTGGGTTTGATCTTTGACCTCTGTTTACTGCAGTCCTGATTTGCCACTAATTTGATAGCAAGCCATAAGGGCCTACTGTAAACAAGCCACTCACTTTACATAGCTATGTTTGGCTCCTAAATGAAGAAGTATGTATGGAATATACTTTGGGTACTGTAGCCTCCTAAAGAAATAATAGAAACCACATCACTGCTTAGCTCTCCAGGTAACGTTTACATTTGGAGAAAATAAGTTGCATGCCTAATGGAGAGAGAAAATGCACTTYTTACCCATTTTGGGTTTGTTTGCTTAAAATTATTCTTTAAAGTACTTGAAAGCTGAGGCTATCTCTTTTGAAGTCAGTGGGAACTTTGACATTGATTTTAAAAGGATCAGGAGTAAGTAAAAATTGGTAGGGTCTAAAAGGCAAAAAATGAAAATATCCAAAGTCTACAAATCTCTCACTGATCCACCATACAGAAAGGAAGGACAAAAACCTCTCCAATGTAATGTACATCTTGATTCCAGCACTTTTTGTACATTTCAGACTCATTTTGTAGACTTCAAGATGGAAAACAACTTTCATTGAGCACTGTAATTGCTAGCACATGAAGCAGTACGTACTTGCACCATGGTCTTGTAAAGCTGCTGGGGGAAGGGAGACAAAAGCTGCATGTAAAAATCAACTATTGGTAYACATCTTCCACAAATTGTCCTGCACTATCCATTACACAGTATTCCCTGCCTGCAACCCACTCCAGGCAGATTCCCCAGTTCACAGGTACAGCCTTACACATTGTGAATGTCCCAGCAAAAGTCTGCTTGTAGACATTTACCTCAGAAACACATCTGATCATCCTGCTCAAGCTCAGCACTTCTGGGACTGATCTGGCACTCTCTGCTGGGTCCTTTGAAAAGCAGGTAAAAGCAAGGTCTACAACTCTCTCCTGTACCACCCAGCTGGAACAGCCATCCCAACACTGAACTTCCCATCACCTGGGTTCTATCCTTAGTGGAACACCAAAGTACTCTGGACGAAGGGCTGTTTTCCTATTTGGCAGAGAAGGAAACCATTGCCTCTTTAACCTTCTGGTTTAGGAAGTCTCAGTAACTCTGACCAGAGCCCAGTAGTCA
The DNA here is from genome assembly GCF_030028575.1 of Malurus melanocephalus. Classification (NCBI taxonomy): domain Eukaryota; kingdom Metazoa; phylum Chordata; class Aves; order Passeriformes; family Maluridae; genus Malurus; species Malurus melanocephalus. Next base: position 1,172,099 of record NW_026623294.1, on the reverse strand, counting down.
AGGATGTGGACTCAGCTCAGCTRAGAGTGTGGCTCATCTACAATGATGAAGTGTAAGCTCAGAGAAGTGATGGGACATGGGCAAGCAAACATGAAAAGCCCTCTTGTTTCCTCTTCAGACACCCAAATGCATGGAGTATCCCAGATGAGGGGTGCCAGRAGAGCTCTCCATGGATGATTTCCAGAAGCTAAAGCAACCAGAGGCAGGAAAYTGCACACTCTGTTGGTTTATGAGGTCCCAAGGTTGTACAAGCCACAGTTCAGGGACACATGGKTCAGACAGTGTCCCACATCATCTGAACCTGAGGCTGACAAAGCATCCATGGCAGTCTCCACATCCTTGTGACCAAACAGAGGAACATTATCTATTGTTAACAGCACCGATGCTTGGCCAAAGAATATCAGATAGAAATGCAGCATCCAGGTAAGGGAATTTATGCAATTGACACCCAGAATGGTCTCTTGCATCTCCACTGCCCAGAAGTTACCCAAGGTGTTAAGAACTTGATGGGAAACATGAGAGAAGGTGGATGTAATCTTCCAGGCTGTGATGTCCCTTCTCTTCTACCTAAAAATGACTGGCAACAGAATGGGAGGAGTTAAAGACTGCCACCTTGCAGATTACTCAGCTTAACCAGATTTTTCAGCAAACCAACTCAAGCAGCATCTACTCCATCTTCACAAGTGCTGCCTTCTGCTGTGTGCTGCTCCAAGGGAGTGAGGTGATACTCAGAGGGAGAAACAGCTCTGTCCTGATACTGACGTGGGTCAGCCACCACARACAGACACCACCATGTACTTCTTCTGCCTTTGTCCAGGTGTAAAAACTGACAGATCCAGCAACAGCAAGTCAGGTCACCGTTCTGAAGATACTTTTCTTCAGGTATTTTTTTGAGCTGCCCCAGTTTTCTCATAGTACAACAGAGACAACAACCAAAAATACACAGAGAATTGTACATGGTGCATTCTGTRCATTCCCCAGTGACGTGACCTTGCTAATGTATTGTAATACTCACTGGAAACGCCTTATATTTTGATGTTTTTKAAGTGGCTGTAGCCTGTTCTGCTGGCCCAGCTAGCAGAGGACACCCCTGATTTGAAGGACACTCAAGCGGAATTGACKTTGGGCACAAACTTTCAGCACAGCTGTGCGCCACTGAAAACTGGAAGTTATGTTCTCAATTAAAACATTCTGCAGATCCCATCTTCTGCTTCCACTTCATGGGACATTTCCTCAGGATATTTCAGGAATTAGTCCCAAGGACTTAAAACCTTTGCCCCAAACACCTCAGCATCACTTTTAGCCTGAAAACAGAAGTGCACATGTGTAGGGACTTTTGCACATAGTTGTTTTCCTAATGGAGGGTAGTAAATGAGCAGAAATAGTTTTTAAAATATTCTTTACTATTGTAATAGGTCTGGCTTACAAAGTAAAGAAATATTAGTCTGGATAACTGAATAACAGTTGTACATGCAAGACAATCAGAAATCTTTAATAAATAAAAGATGTCATAAGGGCCCCTGGCATGTTTAGACTGAGTGGGTATGTCTGGACCCAACTGTGGAACAACGATCTGCAACTTCAAAAGCAATTCAACAAGGGCTCCATGTAGACAACATTACAGAAAACCTGTTCCAATGGCTTTTTTATGCAAGAGAAAATCACAGTCACTTTTGTATTTTAGGCAGTGAACCAACAAGAATAAAGCAAAACAACAGCAAATGTCCCCAAGAGATATTTTGGGCTGCTCCTCTCCTCCCACTCCCCTTACACTCCTTTTTAATCTCCTACCAGTGTGGGCATTTTTGGCAACAGCAAACCACACTGCAAAGGTCATTGGCAGACTGGTAGGGACCACTGTGGCTTTTGGCTACCAAGACAATTTCTCCAGCCTGGGGGAGCATCGACCTCTTTGCTCCCCATTTTGAGCTGGGGCAGAGATGTCTGTGTGGAGAGGGTGATGAATGGGAGAACTTTCCTCAGCTCWGGACCCTTTGACAACCATTTCTGCTTTTCCTCTCCACCCCAGGATCTGCGATCCAACAAGTGCAAATTGAGGATGACAAATAAGAACATTAGCCTGGTGTTTCTGCTCAAGTGATCCGCCTTGAAGTAGCTGATGTTGACACTTAAATTGTCAGCAGACCTCCAGTTTAGCGCTCCAGTTAGAAGAATGGGTCCTTTCACACTTCCCTCTGGGCTATTGTTTCAGCTCTCTAGACGGGGCAAATATCARTGCAGCAGTTCACACTCCAGTTTCACTGCACTGGGTTTTTTTTTGCAACCATAACCCAGATTGCCTACAATTTTTTGTATAATGTAAGCTTAGACTGCAGAGAATAATTACACAACACTGTAAAAATAGTCTGCGGGAATTTACACAGCCATGAAATACTGGAGCTGTTTTTTTCCAGTGYACCTATATATACATGGCTGCAGCTAATTCCAGTATTTACAAAGGACTCACTGGAGCAGCGATCACAGAAACTGGTATTTCAAGTTAGGGCACACATATGAACAAAACATCTATTGTTATAAGGCAAGATTTTGTGTTTTGGGGTGTTATACCATCATCAAACTGAAGCATTGSCTTGCACTTCTGCCTTTTCTATATCTGTCTGGATTCAAATAACATCCTTCTGGCTAACACATTATGTRTTCAAGTTGGAGAGTATTAATTTAACTTCAGGCTCTTTCCTGTAATTTCATGTTTCTTCCATTTTTGACCAAATTAATCACACTGAGGGTCTATATCCTCATTACTTTCTCAGCTTTGCTGCTGCTTATTTCTATTAGGGATCATATCTCCTTGCCTGCTGGAAGCTCRGTCCCCAGCCTGCTATCTTGCACACTGACTGGCTCACTCTCTGGATGCCTCTTGCTGATGGTAGGAACACCAGTCCCACTGGGACTAAGCAATTGATGCCTGTTCTTCCTAAATGTAGGAGAAAACTGTTGAAGCAGGGAGCAGAATAACTGCCTGCTGACCTTTGCTGCAGTGATTGTCAGGACTTTGGGCATTTTCAAGCCCAGCTAAGCACTAATACTAATACAAGTCAGTTCCTCCAAGGTACAGTGTGAGCTCTCTGGATTGCAAGCAGTTGTACTGTCCAGAGCCTGAAGATGTAGTGCCTTAATATTGCTTTCTTTGCTCCTCTAGGAGCCTGCTTCTGTCTGCTATGTAATTCCACCAAGCTCCTCCCTTGCTACCTCTACTCTCCCTTTAATGAATTYGTTTAGTTGTTGTTTTCCCCAGGAGAACTTAAATTATCAAATCAAAACTAAAAGAATGAATGGATAAAGCCACAGACTGGGAACAAACTCATTGCCTGAAGTCTCTGCAAAGAAACTAYTCAGGAAATAGTTACAAGAGAAAAATACAGGACATAAGTAAGAATTTATGTGAGCGACTACATGCCTTTGGGAAGAACAACTTCTAAGTTTTGCAATCTAGCAGTGAGGAATTAATAGTTAACCATTAGATTTAGGCACTGATTTGAAGGAGTTAAATTCCCAGGCTGCCTTTTCASAGCAGGGTGGGGCATTGGGGAAACCAGAGAGAAAAAAAAAGGCACCTGAATGCCCTGGGAAGGAGCAGCACAACYTTCTGTCAAGCTGCCCTTCCTCTCCTGTGCTACAATTGCTCCCCAGGAGGGTCTCCTGTGCACACCAGCAATCGCAGCCCTGGCTGYACACCCCTTCCTGCAGAGTGACCCCTGTGAGCAGCCTTCCCACACCAGGGAGAGAGTGCCACGTCCACGTCCTGCCCGTCCCTGCTCACAGCCACCCCTCCCCACTGGTGTGACAGTGCATGGCATGGCTGGTGGCTGGGGCCCAAGGGCAGGGACATGGACATCATCCCAGACATCTCGGAATGCATCCTTTGGGGGGCCGGACAGCGGCACTGGGCCCCTCTCTGGCCCCTGGTACAGCTCACACCAGGTAAGTGCCCACCGTGCAGGGTGGCCCCGGAACCAGAGGGCCTGGGGAGAGTGGGACACTGAATTCAGCCTCTCCCCTGTGTCCTCTGAAGAGCCCCATTCCAGCACCTGTTTCCTGCTGGCTTTGCTCCCTCTTCACCCTGTTTTTCAGCCTGCTCTGCCCTGGCTTCTCGCTCCGAGCAGTCCTTTCTGAGTAGGAACTGGGCAGAGCTGTGCTGTTCTGCACTAGAGTATCACTGGTTTTTGTCATCTGTGTTTCTGTCGCTGTCAGTGCTGACAATGGATTTAGGCAACTGCAAAAGAGAGACTGAAGCAGCCCCTGAGAACTGGCAATTTGAAGCATCTGCTAGCAATAAAAATGAATTGGAGGTTGATTAAATCCTTTACCTTTYCTCTGATTTTTGTTTCACAAACTAGAAGGCAATGTTGGGAAGGATACTCAACATTCATGTTTTCTCTGCATAAGAGGCAAACCACTTTTTCACAATGTAAAGTATTGGTATAAATCGTGCATTAAATGGCTTGCAACTAGCTGCTCTCCTTTCTCTAGGAGCTGCCCAGCAGCAAGTGATAGCCTGAAGAAGGTCCCAAAACCTTTCCCCTCTGGATTCTCCATTTGCTACCAGGTGGATTCCAATTGGTAGGATGCATTTTTCACCCCCATGTTCTCAGAACATTCAGACCATGTGCTCAGGTCCCTGGTGCAGCAGGATTCTTGGCTGATGTCTGAYGGCAGTGATTCCCAGGAGCAGAGCTGGGGTCTCTTATTGTGAGACAAGAATGTGGAGCAATGGTTTCACTGTGGGTTTGTGAATTGGGGTCCCAAGGCTGTGAGTTTGCACAGCTGCCAGAGGTTGGCAGCAACAGGGAGCTGCCTTGGCATGGGGGCACCCACCTGCATGTCAAGGTGGGTTTTTCTTGTTTGCTAGGAAAACCTCCTGGCCCTGCTCTTGTACTCCCTGGCATTGGTGCATGAGTATTGCTGGTTTTTAAAGAGGTAGTTTTCTGAGTAGACCTTAATMATTTTTGAGAGCTGCTTGGTTGTCTATGGGTGAGACTGATATTCCGTCCTTTTATTTACTTCAGTCATAGCTTTGGAGCAGTAATGGGTAACTATGGTTAAGTAAGTATGGGTAAGTATGGTTCATGTTGACCCAAACCTTAACTTTTCCAACACTTAAATTCTCCCATTTTCACATTTTACATTTTTGGAAGCCTCAGAAACCATTTTCTCCTCCCATTCATGGCTGTTCCAGCTGTGATTCAGTRGGTCAACTCAGTTTCAGGTCTTCACACAGGGCTCTTTTCCTTCTCCTTTTCTTGAGGTCATTTTGTCCTCTTGGTTTGAAAAGGAGCTCTTGGTTTTCTCCCTCTACAAGAGACCATAACTGCGCCAGCTCTCATCTGCCTGGAAACATCTCAGGACAGCTGAGATGAGTTACTTTTGGGGGAATATTTTTCAACCCCATCAGGAGTTGAAAGAGTGAGAKCCCCTTTCAAGAGCTCCCAGACATCTGCCAACTGCAGTTGCCTGGTGCCACATGGGCATCAGAGACATCTACACAGGAGCAGCAGATCTGACACTTTCCTTAGGGGAATCCATGGCACTGGGCTAAGCCTTAAATTATGTCTGCAAATGCTCAGCTCCCTGGAAAGTTAAAGTGGTTGTGTCCACGTGGCTGTGTAGTAGAATCCCTCTTCATGCTGGTATTACATTTCTTTGTTTCAGTTTGGATTATCCTCCTGAGAGGTCCCTGATCAGGCTGATTGGATATAGCTGTTGGCATAAGGGTAGAAGGGGGCACACATGGTCATGGGAAAAAAAGGGGGAGGTCGATTTCTCCTTGATGCCAGCATGGATAGAGCTTGGTTAATACTGCTTGAGGAGCTGCATTTCTGAAATCAGCAACACCCAAGCSCATGCTCCCTCAGCCTTCCCTGTATATGGTGTGTTATGGGACATGAGTGTGTTTAATGGTGCAGTAAAATCTGATGAAATATGTACTTAGTTACCTGAAGTATTTCCTGCAAACTAATATTGCAATATTTTTGTGTCTGCTGGAGTAATGAATGTAAGAAGCTACAACATGTGGGTTTTGTCTGCTTAATAGAAAGTGTATGTAATTGCCTCAGTGTAATACGTTTTTATTTCCCCCAGGACTTCTCAAAGGTTTTTTGCTTATTTCCAAAATTGTTGTTTATGGACAAAAACAATTTTCAAGATTAGTTGAGATTATTATCTACAGTATTGATCTTGGTTTGACTTTGTATTAGAGAAGGAGGAAACAGATGGATGAGAACAGTCTTTGAGAGCTCAGATGTAACAGAATGTAATAGATGTAATAGTTTGGGTTGGAATGGRYCTTATAGGCAGGACMCCATGCCATGGGCAGAGACAACTTCCACTAGACCATGCTGCTCAAAGCCCCATAGCAACTCTTGTGTAACTCAACATTTCAGGTGTCTGTTGTGTGTAGACACTGAGTGTAGTCGTTCAAGAGACAGAAAATTAATTCACTTCTGCTTCTTTTTCCCTATTTGCCTGTCTCTTTACAGACTCAGAGTTATTACTGGCTGCCCAGTCACCCAGAAAGATTGTCTTGTTTTGTGGGTTGTTGTAATAAATCATTTCGGCTCTGTCTTTAGGGGTTGACAATGCTGACAGTTCCTTCAGATGGATCTGTGGCCTCTTGTCCCCTCACAGTGTATGACACCTGTCAGGTGATCCCTTCTGTGGTCTCATCAACAGGCAGTGGCTGCTATCAGGAGTGATGAGAAATCCCACAGATTAAGCTCATTTTTGTAGAGGTCTTTCTACTCTGCCTTCTATCATATAGAGGAAACCTAGATTTTGTGTGGAATCCCACAATTAAGGTTTTATCCCATTCCGTTCCAGAAAAACATCTTCAGTGCTTCAACATGAGGCTTGATGTCCAGTGCCACTGAGCCTCAGCAGGGTGGGAGCATCATSTGGTCCTGTTTTCCAGAGGCAGCACAGTCCCTGCTGGTACTTCTGACACCATGGGGGCTGCTTCCCCTGTGCTGTGAGGGACCCAAGGTGGGCAGAGAGCTGTCCCCATGGAGAGACAGATATTCTCTCCATTTGCCTTGGCTGAGGGGACACCCCAGAAACGGTGAGGGTCTCTTTAGCTGGCACCACCACCAGAGAAAAATGTCATGGTACATCCCTACAAACATTAATCAGGATATTTTAAACAAATAATCAATGACATTTCAACCATGGCTTCCAATCAGGAAAAGCTCTAGAGCAAGTCAAGGTGTCCACAGGAAGTGTGGCTGGGAGTCAAAAGGCAGCATGGCCACAGCRCARGTGGGTTTCATTCAGGAYATCTTTCCTCTGCAAGAAGGAAGAKAAAAGYCMTTAAAGCCTTTCTGCCGTTTTTGCCCCCCATTTCATGGGTTTTCTAGGGRTTTTCAATGCCCTTTTTTCAGTCTCTGTAGGATACCTCAGTCTCCCGTCTGCTCCCTGATGCACTGAAGATATTAAATTTTTCAGAGTAATAAGTAAACCAGTCCCTGAGCATGGGGAAAGCAGAGATAAATGTCCTCACCCAGCCTTCTGCTGGTGTATTAACCTGTGAGAAGTGCAGTGAAAAGTTTTTCCTGTTCAACACCATTCCCCCAGGTCTTTATTCTAAAACTGTTCACTGAAAGTGAACAAGGGTATCAAAACACTGACTCTGTTTCATCCTGTTGTCCTTTACCTGTCATATTTCAGTGCTCATGCAGTTTCAGTTCCCTTCATCTTATTGAGAAATAAGTTTGGGAGAAAATGCATACCATTTCTTAGGTATTAAGAAAATGTGTATTATTTTCAGCCCTAATAAATCAAAACTTAGGAGCTGAGTACCTTGTTCAGCCCTTCAAATACAACATTTTTGAATCTCTCACAGGGGAATTCAAAACTTAACTATTATAATGAAGCACATGATCACAGAATGTGTAAGGTTGGAAGGAATCACTGAAGATCATCTAGTTCCACCTCCCTGCTCAGAAGCAGGGTCCTCTAGAGCACATTACTCAGGATTGCATCCAGAAAGCTTTCGAGTCATTCCAGGGCAGGAGACAGCAGCCTGTCTCCCCTCTCTGGGCAGCCTCACAGTGAAGGAGTTATTCCTCATATTCAGAGGCATCTCCTATATTCCAGTTTCTGCCCATTGCACTAGAAGCAAGAAGAAGTACTGCACGATTTTCTGGCATTGTTCTGCTGTCAAGAATCCACCAACTTTCCATGGTTTAGTCCACATTTAACTATCTGCTGCTGGAAAATTTGGCTCATAAATGCAGGACTGTCAGCTGGGCCAGCTTGCACCCAGGGTCTCAGCTCAGCCAGAGCTGTGGGTTTGATCTGCTGAGGGCTGTGTTCTGATGAGCTTTAGTGTGACAAGAAGCTGACTTGAGAAGGCAAAATTCAACACTGGTTAAAAAGTATCATCCATATATTTTTTCAGTCTCACACATCCATTCTGCCTTGCTGAACATCAACTGTCCCTGCAGATATAAAGATCACATCTCTGGTGTGAAATGAGCACACAGCTTATAGAGTGCAGCCTCCAGCTTAGAGAGATCAGCTGCTGCTTGGGAACAAATTCAGCACTCAAAGGCRGGGAAATAAACACAAGAGAGCATTACCCCTTGCCTGTCCCTTTGCAACTACAAAGTGCTACAAGCATTTCTTTATCCCAGCTCTCAAATTCCATGGGGAAATATAGGGGTTTTCCCATCAACTACTGCAAGCAGAGTGGGAGTAAACCACGGAGCTGTTTATACCTCTGAATATAGAGGAGGCAGCAGGTCTGGAACAGTGGGGAAGTAGCCCAAAGACTGGAGGCAGTTTGCAGTTTTATAAGCCTGCTCGAGGAGTGACCTGCTCATCTGGTTTCCACCAGACACATCTCTGGGTCCCAGAACAGAATTTTCTAGTCTGTGTTATTGGCAGGCCTCTACTATCCTGCTTGGGCYCCTCCTACAAAGCCTGAAGGAGTCATGTGCCTGTGGCACTTTCCCTGCTAAGCCCAGCGTGGTGAATAACAGCAGATAACAGCAAACCCACCCAGCTCCACGTTCTGAGCTTGGGGCACACACTCAAAGCAAGTGCTGTTCATGGGAGAGCTTATAGTCCATTTGTTCATTTGGACATTTCTTCTCTCCAGCATTGCTGGCAGACCTGCTTGCAGGAGTGTTTCCTAGCCTGACAGACAACAGAAGCTGATGAGTGAAACSCTTTGATTTAGGCTGATCCCTCACAGTTCATTTTGAAGCAGCCTTGGTGGCTCTTCCTGGACATCTCATCCAGGACATTGGAAATGAATGCTCTTGCAGAATTGGGGCCGTGCTAAACACCAGCTATGGCTTGTCCAAGTGTCTGATTCTCATTGGACTATTTTTCACAAATCTTAGACTGTTTTCAATGCTTTCCTTCCCAGCAGATGCTATGGTAAAATGAGTTTTAATTTTTTTTATGAGAATATTAAAGAACATTTGCACTTGAATTTTTATCTTTTTTTTTTTTTCACTGATGATTGAGGTGACAGCAAGTTAAACAGGAGCTTTTTAATTACACTAATCTGTTTCAAGAGGTTTGAGAATGTTAATTAGGAAATTTCTAGGCAATAAGGAACATTAGAATACTTGTCATTTGTCAGAAATAGGGTGCAGAAGACAAATTCAAAGAAACTTGAGTCACTAACTACACATATTCTACCAAGCACAGGATTTAGTTTTCTTTTGGACTGCTTCAAAATCTATGTTACAGAAAGATTGAGTGCATAGTGCAGGCTGTGTCTGATATCCAGCTTAGCCACTGACTAGAGGACTTAAAACAGGCACTGCTCAATAGCAGCAGAATCAGATTTAGAATGGAGCCAGAAGAGCAAGGCAAGTCCTCATCTTCCCTCAGTCAGCACTGAATAGTAAAGAYCAGGCATGGGATGAATCTGAATCCCTACAGTCACTGCTTTGGAGGTGCCTGGTTCAATGTAGAGCTTTGCCGTCCTGTCCCCATCTTCTCAACTAGTCTACAAATAATGGACTTTAAATTAAATTGGCTGAGGTACTGGGTTGATTTTYGAGTCTCACAGCCTTGTCTGTGAGTTGCAAACTGATKAAGGATGAAAAATGTGCCTGCTCATACCAGCACCTGTCTGCTCCTGAGATTTCATGAGGTTGCTGTGTGGATCCATCACTGCCACACAAAGCAGTGTGTTGCWCCCACCTTGAATCTGTGCTTCCACTGCTTCATTTGCCCTAGCACTCATTTGACTCCTTGATGAAGCAGTTTGTCTGTTGACAAGAAAACACTCATTGATGTAATTTTTAAAATAAGACTTGTCTTTCATGTAAAATCTCACCTGTAACACCWGCCCCTTATGGTTTTGTGATGCAAAGACTTCACTGCTTTTTGGAGCTTAAGTATGGTCTTTCTTTTCCTCTGGTCTTGAAGTCTGCCTTGGTCACCAATAAAAAAGATGTCTGAACCTTATCCTAGCTTGTCCCCAACAGTCTGCTGTATCCTTTTWGAAGGAATCAAAAGAACTCAAATTACTCAAGTACAAATCTCACCAAACTAAAAAAACAAGGCTTTAGAAAGATGAACAAACAGCAGACTGACACTTCAGTCATAAGAGAGGTGAGGACCTTTAACTAGCATGGTAACTGGAGACTGTGTTTATTCATTTGGAGTTTTGGTGACATGTATAAACGGTTGTGCTCATGTTTATAATGTCACCACAGATTGTCCCAGAATKGCATTCACTAATGTGAGCAGTTGGGAGATATGCTTTCCATTCTTTGACTAATATGGACTTTGAAACATGTGGCCAGAAGCTTCAAAGAGCAGCCAGTTGGTGTGTGAATCAACCCCAGGCCTGGAACAGGGCTCTTAAGAAAAGGATATTTGCAGTGTGCTCAAAAGTAAATAGTCAATATCAAACTAAACAGATGTGTGGTGCTTAAGCTGAGGTTATACTGGTGTAACTCCATTCTCCTCAATGACGTTCGTGGTTGATTTACATCTGGCCTCATTTTGTGATATGAGCTGCTTTGCCCATAATGGGGAAATGAAGAGAGATTATGGAGCTATGATAGAGAGAAATCACAGAATCATTAGAGTTTAACCCTTGGATGAGGCACCCAGTGACTCCCCGGCTATATTCCCCTCTGTATCCKGCTGTGCTTTGCAGAAACAGCCCTGCAATGTAGAGGCCTTTGCTGCAGGGCAGGGTSTGGAGGAACTCCCTCCACACAGGAAAACAATGACTCAGAGCAAAGCAAATACTGGCTCCTTGGACAGGGCTTTTTCGTGGTGGCTGAGGTGAACTGGTAACATAGAAATACAMATCCCTTTGTGGACAAGGCCACCTCTTGCTGACATTTAATTCCCTAGAACCAAATCGGACTCATGGCTGCTGAAATCTCCACCAGAGTCACAGATAACATGTCCGATGACTTGACTGCCATCCTGTTCAAAACAAAGCAATTTTGCCAGCTGATGCAGATCACAATTGAAGCCTTTTTGTTCAACGACCAAGGATACCTCCACTGTGAAAAGCAACCAAAATATGGGGTTTATGTAAATAAAAGACTTGTATCCACACAAGCAACTCTCAATTAAAACCTAGTTTAATTTTAATTTTTTGGGCTTCAGCTTGGGAATAGATAGATGGTGATGCCATTTACTTCATGACTGCAACCTGCTATTTTGCAATGTTTCTCTCTCATTTTTRTTGGGGGCATTGTTGTGGGTTTGGGGATTTTTTTCTGCTTTGTAATTGTCACAGGGTTCTTGTATCTATTGACTTCTTATCACAATGTTCTCTTTCCTTTGTTTCTCTCTCTGTCAGTGACAGTTTTTGCTCCCAGCAGTGACTAAAGCACCACAAACATTATCATTCACTGTCTGTGTTACCATGCAGCAATGACTCAGTCATCATGTCAAGATGACCAAGAGCAAAGTTTGTAGTGTCTGCAGAAGCTTCAGTTGAACAAATAATAGCAGCTTTCACCTGATCAAGACTCTAGCTCCATCTCTTTACTATTGTACTAGTTTTCACCAGAGTTAGTGGTTTTCATAGAAATTTTTGTGATCTATGTTTGGGGTTTGTGACAGAGAAGTATTGCTAGCAATCAGGATGTTTAGTTATTTCTGAGCAGTGCTTGCACAGCACTGAGGTGTGTTTTGTTTCTCACACTGCCCCATCAGTGWGTGGGCTGGGGATGCACAAGAAGCTGATCCCAACTGACCAAARGAATATTCCACACCATGTGGWGTCATGCTCAGCATATAAAGCGATAAAAAAAGGGAAAAGGGGACATTTGGCATTGGTCCTCCTAGGTAACCATCAGCCATGATGAACCCTGCTTTCCTAGAAATGGCTGAACACTCATACACCACTGGGAAGCAGTGAAGGAATTCCTGGTATTGCTTTACTTCTCGTATGGTGYTTGCTTTATCTATTAAACTGTCYCTMTCTCAACCCACAAGTTTTTGCACTTTCACCCTTCCAATTTTCTCCCCCATCTTTCTGGAAGAGTGGCTCCAGCTGTGTGAGGCTGAGCTGCTGGCTGCTGGGATAACTACACATCAGAGACTGCCAGGACAAACTGAAGAGCAGTGCATGGCTTAAAAAGCATGTGAGAGATAATAGCATCTGACTTGTGAAAAGGGTGCTCAGTTCTCCTTCATTTCTTTAATTCCTGAAAAGAAATTTTTCCTGACCCCRTTTCTATAGTAATCCCTGTCAAGAAGAAGGTCTATAACCATTAAATCCTATACTAACGCTAAAATAGCAGAGAAAAAGACAGCAAGTGCCATATTGGAGACTCCACATAAGATGCAGTTGCTGAAAGACCAGCCGTACTAAAAACTACGGGCAAAACAACCACCTTGTTATCTATGTAAGTACAGCAGAACATATAAAAAAGTGTTAAAGGAGCTTAGAAGGGATCATTCAGKACACTGATCTTAGTTTTCTCTAGCAGAAGGCAACTATGAGGTAGATGTTTTGGATTTTTGTGAACTAGACGCCTACTCTTCATGRCAGCACTCACCATGAATTGCAAAATGCTAATAATACTTTTATACTTTTAATCAGTAAACTACAGTTCGTAGTAAAAGGTCAAAATGCACAGCTATAATGTGTCACAGGAGACAACTGAACAAATGCGAGCCTGCTACCTATAACTCAGGCCCTTGCAAGATGCTTCCATGTGAGACCATTTCTTTAATGAGTTTATTTTTTTATTCCAAGATTTGCATCTCACAGTTTTGAACATAAGTATCTGCAAATTAAAAGCATCCAGYTGTGTGTTTGTGTGTGTATGCTCCCATCTAGATATGTGTGAATATTTCAGAGAGTGCAGGACCTCTTGTTTTTAGATCATCACTGATAATCTAGCAGTTGTTTATATTTAAATGAATATTGCTGCTAAGCAGAAGGTTCTGCCTTCTGGAGTCCACTCATTTTTTTTTGCATTAGGGACTATCTGTAAATGATTAACACTCTCTGAAAATGAAAATAGAAGAGCCAAGTGCAAGAGGTGCAGGAAGGAAAGCAAGGAGCTAGTGCAGAGCACTCCTCCTCTGCAGGAACAGCAGCCTGGAAGGGCCCTTGGGCTGCTTGTTCCCCTGCCATAAAATCAAGTAATTCTTTTGACAAATGGCTGCAACTTCATTCTAAATGCAGTCAGGTCTTTTCTTGTTTCCCTCCCCTGTTGTTACTCGTGTTAGAATATTTSTGAAATGCCACTGGCTTGGAAGCATTGTCATTTCCTGCCTGTGTTTACCCCTGTCTGACGTGTGACTCCGTGTTTCAACAGCTGAGCGTGTTCACTCAGGTTGTGACATGGAGAAGCACTTCCTGTAAGATCAAAGGGAGGGTTGGTGACAGCTAACAGAAGATTATTTGAGTCAGAATGGGGGACAAGCCTGCCTTTGTTTGAAAGTTATGCTGGAGAGGTGCATGCTGGAAGAGGCATGCCATTCCTCTCAACTGGTAAAGGGAGATTTTTATATAAAAATTCTTTTGAGGATTTGGTAAATAATGTATTAAGCTGGTTACATTTCTGTCAGGGTTTTCTGTTTCTGATTGAGGTGGAGTCAGAAATAGCTCATTTGTTCTTCAGCAAGGTTTGTACTACAATAASAAGAGGGAATGAGCTATCTGTGCTTGGCTTAGAGGCACCTTTGTGTGTACATGCACAGGTTGTGTGTRCATGCAGAGTCAGACATCTTTCCAAGAGTTCTCCTTGTGCCTTGCCCTGCCTGATGTAACACTGAACAGCACTATTTTCTCATTTATTTACTATTTACTACTTGTTCTGATAGCTCCCTTTTGAGTTTGCCTCCAGCTCCCCATAACCCTTGTGTCACCCCCTTGGCTCTCAGTTTCAGGGTCTGGGGAGCCACATTCAGCAGGGACGGGAGCAGCACAGTCTCTCAAGTGAGCCAGACTGTAGCTTCTGGGGGTTAATATACCTAGGCTTGGAGTGGTCTGGCTTGGACCTTACATTGTACACTGGAATTAGACCAGGTCAAACAGGAATATCCAGAAACGCTGCTCCTGGGCAGCAATAGAAGAGGATTCCCAAGCCAACTGGCTATTTTATGGAAGSAGCTGGTCAGGCAGTGCTAGCTTGCCTCCCTATTTTTCCTGTGAAACCTGGAAACTGGCAAAAGTTTATAATCCTATTCTTGCTTTTCCTGGTATGTAATTTCTGGAGTTGCCATGGAGATGGTATATGATGGTACTTGAGAAAATTTTTTATTAAGATTTTATCAGCGATGATTGATGTTTTTATACATTCATTGGAGAGGTTTTAATTTGCAATCTAACAGGCATTATTAAAAACACAAAATGGTCTTTGATTATGCAGTAAAATATCTCAAGAACTAAAGTGCCCCAAAGTATCAAAGGCTATTCACAGAATCAGGGTAAAATTCCACTCTGCCCCTTCTCCATTCTCCATTTATTTCTAGTTTTGAGATTTCATTCCTGAGAATAAGAAATTGAAATTCAGGAGTTGAGGAAAAAAAATTACTACTCATAACGGTCTCTTACAGCTACCTGAAAGTAGGCAGTGAGGTGGGTGAGTCTTGTCTCCCKAGTAACAAGTGACAGAACAAGAAATGGCCTCAGGTTGTGTCAGGAAAGGTTTCAATAGTACAGTAGGAAAAATGTCTCACAGAAAAGATTCTCAAACATAGGCACAGGCTGTGCAGGAAGGAGGTTGAGTGGAGGTGTTTAAAAGACGTGTAGATGTGGTGCTTAGGGATGTGGTTTAGTGGTGGACTTGGCAGTACTGGATTAATGGTTGATCAGAATGGTCTGATCATTCCAATCTTTGCAATTAGTCAMTTTTCTGGAAAAAGAAATATTTTTAATTTGTGAGGTAATGTAGTTACCGAGTCTCCTCTCTCTGTTGCTAACAAAGATGATGCCAAATGTTTTAATTCTCTCCTTCTTTTATATTGAACAATGTCCTTTTCTTTTATGTCACAATGAAYAAATCAAATATATTTTCATTTCAGTTCCCATGCTGGTAATTGCCCTTTTACTCTTATTTCAGCTGTCCTTCAGTACTTCATATGGACCTTAACCTATATCTGAGCATATGAATTGCACTATGAAAATCATTGAAACAAGGACCTTGTTTTATTTATACATCTGTAAAGCACTGATTACAGCCAGAGCTCTGTGAATAATAATAGYTAAATGATAAGCCTCTCCCAATTCCACATGGTAGCTCTTTGAAAAATATGGTTTTTGTTAAGGACTTTGAATTCCTCTTGCTTCAGAGTTAAATCATAACTGGAAGTTTAGAACGTGTTCCACCCCATCTCTTTTTTTAAAAATAAATCCATTGAGATCTGACAAAATCCCAATTAATGGAAATGGTGCATAGCTTTTGAAATACTATATGCCATTAAATTAGTTGGGAACACCTTTAGACCACAAATACATAGAGAAATCAAGAAAAATTTGAGCAGCAGTTAACTAACCTTGATGAGTAAGCCAACAACAGACATTTAAAGTGTTTGGGTTTTTTTTCTGCTCATCAGTTCAATTTATAGGCATAACAAGTTTCCATAAATAATGGCACACGCCTTTTAGTCAGGGCAAGTTAAGTTCCTTTTTCTAAGTTTTCATTTCACAGACCTGGCAACCACAGTTTAATGTGCTTTAGGAAAACATACATTTAGGAAAATGTAATATGGATAAATTGCATTTCACCCTATAACTGAGTCTCCAATGCAGATTTTAGTCTGCAAGTGATAAACTTACTAGAATTGTTGCCAAAGATACAGATTTCTGCCTGGCTTTCATTTGCCATAAACCCTTTCTTTTACTTTGACACTAAATAGAGATTTTGCATGTAAAATGTCATTTTAAGATACTGTCMGAATGATGTGAAAAGGTGCTCTGGTAGATAAGCATCAGGTGCTGCACGAGGGGACCGCACGCAGCCATGTGCCACCCTGCCACTCCTTGTTTGAACAGCAGTGTGCTGCCACTCCATGTAGCAAATGGATTCCTCCTGATTTCAAACCTCCCTTCCCCACGCYTCGGTTTGTGCAAGAGCCTCATGTGGCTGGGATGGGGGATGCCAGGTGAGTGCTGTGGRTGCCTTGTTTGAGGTGAATTTGCCATTTCTTGAAGTCATCCCCTCCATCAGCCCCTGAACAGATCAGTGCCACTGCTGATGAGCTGTGCAGGGTCACCCTTGCTGTGGCTTGGGAATTTAGACCTGCCTTTGGTGTTAAACWTTGGCAGGTGCTCATAAAGAGAATCATGCTAATGGGGTATATTTTGGATAGATTATTTCAGGTGCTTAAGCAAGGCAGTGAGGGGGCTGTGGGCCAGAGAAAGGCTTTCCTCAAGCCTGCCTTGCTGCCAAGGAAATAGTTGGCAGATCCACAGTCTCAGTTCATGGTCTGTGTGCTCAGGGTTTATCTAGAATCAAAGTGGGCAGGTGACTTTCATGACTTGTTCCAAAACATATTAAGGTGAAGTAAATAAAATTTCTGTATTTTTTTTTATTATTATTTTCTGGAAAACCTAAGGGCAAGATGTTTCTGTGATAAGCCTCATGCATTTGGAAGCACTGGAAGAATGTGTCAACAGTTTGAAATGTGGGGTCTGACACAGTGGCTGGTATGCCCAGACAGATGTTTCRGTGATGAAGAAACTCACATTTTATGCCCACAGTTTTGAATATTCAAAGCTCTTTCCTGAASAACTCCTTAGTTGATTGAAGTTGTACCATGGCTCTGAAGTTGTGTCTGCAGCTGAATTCCCCAACTGAATGTGTGGCTTGTGTGTGGGAAGCACTGCAGTGCTGTGGATGATATCACAGCTAGAAACTCAGAGAATATCATGTTTATTACTTACTAAACTGGCTGTTCCACCACTCCTTTAGGCTTTGAAGGATGTTGATGGCAGACACTGAACAAATACTGAAGCCTTTCACATGGCGAGATGGGAAGTGAAGGGTTCTGGTGGCCTGCAGGGCAATACAGCAACAATTTTGGTTTGATACAGTGATCTCTCTTCTGTTGCAGGTCATCTTTCATTCATGCATGGTGTTGCCAGCCTGAGATATGCTATCTATTATTTTCTCTTCTGTTTGAGTGCTGCTGTATGTGACACACCATGTTCAATAGAAATTGCCTGCTGATATAAGATTCACTCTGTTTGCAATGTAATTTTCCTCCTTACTACATTTTTTCCCCATTGTTTTATTTAATGCAAGCATGTGTGAGTGTGAACCTGTATGAGACYGCTTTGCCATGCTGTAGCTGCACGGTGTTACTGCACTTTCATCTCATCTCCCTGGACAGATCCATGTGATGTTTGAYCTCTGCAGGGCATGGTACTCTGCTCTTAATCTGTAGGGGTCTGTCCAGGCCGGGGTTTGGAGGCACAGTGCTATCACTGCACTCAGCAGAGCCTGTCACAGGCTGGAGCAGTATATATGCCAACAGCAGCGCTCAGGTGAACGTGGCATTGCAATAAAGTGACCTGAGCCAGGAGGGTGAGTTCTGAACCCAGACTGCCGCTGTTGCCTCGATCACACACATGCCCGGTTTATTCTTGTGTGCAGACCAGGAGGCTGCTTAAGGTAGGCACAGAGTGTCACCCAGTAATGATTTTAAGCTAAATACAAGGAAGAAGCTTTTCACAATGAGGGTAGCGAGGCACAAAAACAGCTTGCACAGAGAGACTGTGGATGCTCCATCCYTGGAAATGTTCAAGGCTAGRYTGGATGAGACTTTSACCAACATGGTGTRGTAGAAGGTRCCCTTAYTTATGGCAGGAAGGTTGGAATTAAATGATATTTAAGGTYCCTGCCAACCCAAACMGTTCTGTGATTCTCCAAGAAGGGAACTGAGCTTTGTGAGATTATTTCTGTTCACACACAGGCTGGTCATCATGACAGAAATCTTGCATGTCCCACAGAGATATCCAAGCCAAGCCCACAGGTACCTGGTGMAGCAAGCACTGTGGTGCAAAAGCAGTTGCTGTTCTGGGGTGGGCACCCATGATGCAGGACATGGAAAACCCACTGCTGGAGATTCTATTCACAGCATCTAGAGGCACACATTCAGGTCATYATCAGTACCCACACACGGATCCGATTTAGCACATTATTTTAGATGACCSATGGAACACATGACCTCATCCTCCACTCACCAGCTGCATTCACAGTTTACCTCCAGAGCTGGATGGAGACCCTCCTGTGGTCTGGCTCCAGATCAGTGGTGTTTCCTCCCTGAGGTGCTGGCTGCCTACTGAGTTCTGTGCAGTGTTTGTGACCCTCAGCTGAGAGTTGGGAGGAAGGAGCTGCAAGGGGTTATCCATAAATGCAGCCATAACGATAAGATCAGCCTCTGGAACAGAAAGAGCCACAGAGAGACTCAGTTCTCTGCAGGGAGTAATGGGGATTTGTTACAATTACTAATGTAAGTGCAATAAAACGATGGGGTAAATGAGGTGGCAGTTTCTGTTTTCTATTCCCTGCTGTCTCCTTTTTCTTAAACACTTCATGACAAGGYTGACAAAGCCACTTCTCCACCTCCTCACAAGGGAGCATGTTGTCATTTTAAAAGTACAAGYCTTTGGGAGCAAGAAAACAGTTTTGATTTAACTGCCTTTTTTTTGAAGCCRCTGTGTGTGCAGGATGAAGTGGTCAAACTTTGGGCAAGATCAGTGCTTAGGATCTGATGCTACAGCATTAAGCCTAAGGAAGAAAAGCCCATCCTTTCTGTTTCTGCGAGGTCTGGGTGTTGTCCATGTGACAGCATTTCCCCAGAGARGAAGGGGCTGCTCGTGTCCCTGTAACAGGGCTGATCTCAGCAGGGATATCTGTGCTGTGGTGGGCTGGGATGGCTCATCACACACTTCCCACTGGCTCCAGTGAGGTGTGTTCCCAGAGCATGACAAACAGTGTGTGAGAGCCCAGGACATGCTGCTGGAACACCCACTGGAGCATCCAGGGGAGAGGATGCAAGAGGGGAAGGACCAGGGGCCATGCATCAGAGGGYAGGGGCTAAACTCGTGAGCAATGCTTCTCACTAAGTRCTGCTTGTACCCAGGCTGTGGCACYGATGCTGTCATTGCAAARGGACCTCTCACGTCCTGCATTCTCATCTCTGAATCCCCTCGGACCCATCAGCCATGTCTTGGTGACACCTGTCAGGCAGCCAAACATTTCACTAAAGCAGCTCTGCTGTCAGCTTCTCCTGCTGACTCTAAACCACTACTGAAATACTTGGGCTGGAAATGGTTGGATTGTGCTGTCTGTCTTAAATAAGAATATTAAAATAATCCATTTGTAATAAGGCAGTTGTTTCTTCACACTTTTGGGGATGCCTTTTTTTAATCTAGGAAGAATCCAGCCACAATGACAATCCCTTCTCCAGGTGCTTTCTGGACAGCAGGGTGCTCTTTATAAATGTTGAGGGGTAACAGTTTCTGTGGCTGGTGGGCACTGCCTGTTCACAGCTGTCCAAGGACCTTCTTGGATAAGAATCACGAAACCTGAGGCTGTGAGCACAGAGTTGGATGCTGCTTGACAGCCTGCAAACACTAGTTATGCTGGGTTCTATTACCATGACCTTGTTTATAAAAACTGATGGTGTGTTTGTGTTCTCTACAAGCTAATGGGGCACCTCACAGCACTACAGAAGTGACCTTAAATGGGTTTTTAATACACTTATGATGGCTTGCAATGTGTTGAAACATTGTGGAGCTCTATCAAGTACCTGTTGTTTGACCTTGAGGAAATGGCATTTTTAAGTGTCTGCTTTCCAAAACAATGAATCCTGCGTGAATGTTTTTAATTTCTTGGCTTTGCAAAGTTTGCAAATCTTACTGAAAATTAGGCAGTYTGATTAGTAAATTATTTCATGAAATAACACAATGCATTAAAGAAACTGTCAGGAGACTTATATTCCTGGCTACCCTGTCAAATAGATACGATAACAYCAAGATGATTGTGTTCCAATAGGAATGGCATGACTGCTGATGATTTTCCTGCTGGATTATGTAAAAATTCAGGTCCTTTTTTTGGGGAAAAGACTTGTGTGTGGTTTTCAACTGAGATTTGCCTGGTGTTTTATTTCATGAGATTTAAGAAAGTGTTTTGCTGAAGGACACCAAAATCACCTCCTGCACTGACACACCCTTKCCATTCCCACTTGTTTACTGCTTAAGTCCTAGTCAAATGTGCAGAGGTGTTTACTCTCTGCAGCATGAACTCAGTGACTGAAAAGTGCARGAATTCGGTTTTGACTGGGTTATAATGTGCTACCAGGAAACCACCATTATAAAGTTCTTCTTAAACTAATAAGTATTTTTGTATTTCTTTGTTTTGTGATTTACAGACTCAGCTGTTGGGAGTTTTACTTGCTGCTGCTTCAAATTTTCTCATTAGTGTCTCTTTGAATATACAGGTATGATATTGTTTCTSTTTATTCTGAGTGGTTTATATTTAGCAAGTACTTACATTCCAGTTTGGTGAAGTTCAAAATGCAAATTTTGTTGCAATTAATAAACATTCTGTCTTCCATTGACTGTAATTCAGCAGTGCCGTGCTGCAGTTGCKGGGAGTTGGGAGCTGTTGGCTGCTCCAACCTGTTCTGTGCTGATTCTCATAGAAGAACAGAAGAAATGTTCATAACTCCTCCTCCTTTTAATGTGCCAGAAGGAAATGCCAGCTGTGACTCACTTATGGTCCCACTGGACTGGGAGAAAGGAAGGATACTATGAGAGACAGTATCAAAAGCATTGCTGAAGTCCCTAAAGATGACATTAACTGGCTTTCCTAGATMACCTAGGTGGGTTATCCTGTTATAGAAGGAAATCAGGTTTGACAAGCAAAACTTTCTCCTCATGAAGCTGTGCTGGCTGTGACTGTGTTGACCTCCAGGTGTTTCTCAATACCTCCCRGAATAATCTTTCCCATGATTTTACAGGCACTGAAGTGAGACTGACAGGTCTGTATTGTCCAGGGTTCTCCTTCTTGCCCTTCTTGAAAACTGGGACAGCATTCATCAGCCTCCAGTCAGCTGGGACCTCTCTGGATTCSCGCRAGTGCTCAAAAATCAAGAGAGATTTTGTGATGACATCAGCTAGTTCTTTGAGGAGTCTTGGATTAATCCCATCAGGCCCTWTAGATTTGTAGGGAAGCTGAAGCAACAGATTCCACTCAAGTTTAGGGTCAGCTGGGATTTGATCATTCTTGCAGCCATGGTCCTGCTCAGGGCACTGGGACTCCCTTGGTYCATCATCTGTGTTGAAGACAGAGAGAAAGAAYGCACTGAACAYCTCTGCCTTGTCCATGTCCCTGTTTGTGAGGTGCCCATCCTTATCCTGTAGCAGGCTGGTGTTATTTCTATGCAGCCTTTTGCCATTAGTGTATTTGAAAAACCTCTTTTTATTGTCCCACAGTTTTAGCCATCTTCACTTSAGCTTTGGCCACACGAATTTTCTCCCTACAGAGCCAAGCYGCATCTCTGTGTTCTTCCCAGGTCACCTGACCTTGCTTCCACTRGGCATACACCTTCCCTTTCTGTCTTACTTCCAAGAGRAKATCCCTGTTCAGCCAAGCCTTCTGCCTCATCTACTTGACTTCTGACATGGGGGATTTGCTGCTCCTGTGCCCTTAGGAGGTGATGTTTAAAAAGTGACCAGCACAGACAGACCCCAGCGCAACAAAAACATTTCCCAGGGGACTTTTCTCACTAGTTCACTGAGCAGCCTGAATTTTTCTCTCCTCATGTCCAGAGATGAATTTTTTCTGCACTTTTCCTCCTGTCAAGAAAGATTTTAAATTCAATCACTTTGTGGTCTCTGTGGCCAAGATGGTGCCAGTCACCATGTCACTCACTAGATCCACTCTGTTGACAAGCAGCAGATCAAGGAGGGAATCCTTCTGAGTCAGCTCCCTTAATCCTGTTCCATAAATGCATAAAGACATAAAGGTTTTTACAATATTGGACCCCAAAGCAACTTTGACCCATTTAGTTTTTCTTCTGCAATCAAGATAAAATATATGAGTTTACATTATTTAAGTCATGAAAGTAATGGGAGGTGCTGTCCTTACAACTATGGTAAAGGGTTGTAGGATGTMATTTATAAAATCCTTTCTGTTTTAATAATTAGAATACATACTCAGTAGAAAGTTAYTTTTTTCTTTATAATCTGTATCTTGTAGACTTCTTCGTATTTTTAGGTCTCCTAACAAAAGTTTTTAAAGCACAGAATACATCATTGTGTAAGTTGGCCATAAGAAGTATTTTTGCYAGCTAGTATTTTAGAAGTTGTACAGGTCTCATATAGAGCTACTTCTTTCTTTTTCTGTAAAGGATGAAATAAAAAGTTGTGGCATATAAAATCTTCTATGCATAGTAATCCACTTCATTAATGCTAGAAGATTCTTCAACAATTCTCTCTTATTTTAAACATCATTCACTGGAAAATCCCATAAAAAGAAACCTGTTGAGCCAGAGGTGATAGGGAAGTTGAGATGACTGCTGCCTCTCCAGTATGAGTTCAAACCTGCTGGTGGTGACAGGGCTAGGACAAGCTCTAGGAAAACCTCTGAAGCTGAGTGGAAAGATGAGGTGAGATGGAGAAAAGTGGAAATTCAGTCTAGGCATAATAATGGGGTTGTTTAGACTGCATATCTTTAGTCTGCTGAGGGCACTGAGTGCCAAAGTAGATGCTTTGCAAGGGGATGTACTGAGGCATGCAGGAAGACTTCTTTTGGCTTGTAATCACAACAGCCCTTACTGAGTTTGAACTATCAGCTTTTTAAATGCTAATTAGGGAAACCCAATAGATCTCAGTGCCATTTGACAGAATGTTTAAAGTGAATTTTTTTTATCCTTTAAATTAGGTTTTTCTCAATTTAGTAACAGTATCTTCTAAATATGAATAATGACTTTCCCTAGATCTCAACATTTATTTTCACACTCATAATAATTGGACAGACCAATTCCAATGTTCTCTGTCCCTTTCGGACCATACAGTCTATTATCCTGCTCCTCTTCCCTCTAGCAGGCTGTCAACTAAAGAACAGCTCATCATTTACAGTGTATTTCACTGAGTTATAAACAGCCTCCACTAAAATACCATTTGCAGACATTACTGTGCAAGGAAGACAGACATCTGGAGACAGAAGGCTGTAGGGGAGTTACTGAGCTCACCTTCCTGTGTTTGCTGCACATCTTTTCAATCTCAATGTGCCCTCAAGAGTTAATTCTAAAAGAATCTGGGTCTAAAACGCATCTCAGGATTCACTTAAGAACTTGTCCTATTTAATTTTGGGCAGAAACTTGGATTCTTGAATAACAGTTTGAATATTGTTTGCTATTAATTTAATTTGTGTCTTTATTGAGCTTTTTTTTTGTTTGTTTCTTTGTTTATAAAAATGGAAAATCTGTATGTTACTGTGGAGACCATCCAGGTCTGTGTCTCAAGTTTGATTTCCTTTTGCTCTTTTTCTCTTTGAAGGGCTAAACTTCTTYCTAGAACTTCATCCCTTGAACATGTTCCACAGCTCAATGCTGCAATAATGTGCTACATCTTATCAACAAGAGCACCAAGRCTATGGGGTGTAACAGACATTGCTGTTTGGCCCATACTCTGTCATGTAGGCTACAGAGAAGCATGGGAGAATGGAGAAAATTCTTTACAACCTCCCCAGGCTCTGCAGGGAGGCTTCTAAAATCAAATATCAAGTCACGGAGAAAAAGAATTCTTTTACCACCATTTACACTGTAAATATTATTTTACACTGTAATAACTGTATCATTTGGTTTGCACCTTTTTGACCCATGTGCAGAGAAGCTGGAGAGTAATTTGAGAAAGGAAATGATAATCTGCAGAATTAATGTGGTAAACATTGCAACATTCTYAGTTATGACACTTTCTTGATGGAGRCTGCYTGGCCTCTATTTCAGAAGATCAGTGTAAYCAAAGATAAATTATCTTGCTATGTACAGGTTCTTGCTGTACAGCCAGAGAGAAAACAATTACAACTTGTGTCAATGATACCTTCTTCATGCAACAGGAAGTGTTGATGAAGTATTACTTGAGTATATGTTATACCTGTGCCAACTGGTTTTTCTTTAGAAAATAATGCTTTCCTTGTGATCKCCTTCTAAGGTCAAACAGGAGATTGTAGCCAAATCCTAAATTCTATTTAATTAATTTAGGGTCCTTCCTACAGAAGATGTGATTAAGTGCTGTCTTTTTCATGTTGAAATTGTATTTCTGGCGAGGATAGGTYTCACGGACGGGAACGCCCTGTTGTCTGTTTCCCCTCTCCCACTTTGTTGCCACAGTTCTGATTCTGCCCCATCTCCTGCCTTTGAACATTTCCAGATTCAGATCACAACTGCTGAGCTTTRCTTTGAGACAAGAACAGACGTGTGCAGTGATAGCTGGGAAGCACCAGCTAGTCTGGTATTCACTTASCATTTCTCAGGTTTATTCAGAGGCCGAATTTTTCAGCCTTTCCCACCCTGGCTAAGAAAGCACATCTGAAGCAGCACTGAGTTAACACAAAGCTCTGCAATAAGCCCAAATCCATGTTTCAAAAGAAAACCYCAACACACTGGTACTTGAAGCTCACAGCCCCCTTAATTATTCCACTTTTATCAGACATAAGAACACAATGAAAGTCTTTCTATTCATATCTGTTCCTACTAATTAATTTTCTAGAAATGYGCTCATCTGCGTCTGGCTCGCCAAGCAGAGCAGAAGCCCTACTACACGAGCAAGCTGTGGTGGTGTGGGATTGCCCTGCTGGGGCTTGGAGAGGTGGGCAATTTCACAGCCTAYGGATTCGCCCCCATTGCTCTTGTCGCTCCACTGGGATGTGTTTCTGTTATAGGTGAGATTATTTGCCATTTCTTGCTTGTGTATATCCTTTAAGCAAATGCTTGTGGCTGGAGGGATAATACCACAGAAACTGCAGCAGGAACACAAGAGAAAAATGCTAATGTGGTTTGAAAAGAAATTATTCATATAATTACATGARCTGACAGTTTCACAAAAACTGCCTACTTAAATCAGAGACTCTTCTAATATATTTCTTTTACGATGATTTTGTCTTCGGTGTCACTCTGTGCTCTGCTAGTTCCTGCCCAGAGCTGCCACCTCTGCAAGGCCCCCAAAAGGGGGACTGGCATCCTGCTGCATGCACAGAGCTGTGCTCGGATCCCAAGTGCCTATAACGTGTTTTTCTGTGTTACCCTCACACTGAGTGGTTTTGCTGCCTGTTCCCTGCCCCTCCCTGTRATTGAGGTTGATGTGGGCAAACTTGCTTCACTTTCTGCAGTGTGTGACAAAAAGGGCCTAGAARTTTCCTGAAAGGTTTCATACATTTATGGGCATTAGTAAACATGTGCATTTATGACTTTATGTACAGATTAATGGCACTTWAGGTGATTGATATGATCTCTCTCTTTACTTCATGTGGGGTTTTTTTTGTTATTAAGGTACTCAGACAGGTATGAGATGTCTRTTTCTTTGACAAAGTAACACACATTTGAAAATATGTCATCATGAGCTAATGTAAAGCAGAGTAGACAGGGCAATACTGTACATGGCCTGTAAAAGCAGGAATACAGGGTGCAGCTGCTCACCTAATTACTAATTACCTAATACCTAATAACCTAATTACCTAATTAACCTAATAACTTCACATCCCCAACTGAAACATCCAGGACTGAGCTATCTCAACAGTCCTGAGTATGCTAGAGCTCCTTTATTTACTATTGGCAAATGATAACATTTCATGGTCTCCACTACCAGTTGAATGCTTGAAGGTGACATTGCAGTGACTGATTCTGCATGGGAAGGTAGGAAAGATGAGTGATCTTCCCAGTGGATTGCCTGGCTGTAGTGGAAGGAAGCAGCTAACCATATGTGGGTGCAATTTAGTGGAGAGGGGGGAAAGGAAACTGCAGGCAATTCACTGTAACCTTTAATGTTAAACTATTGCAGAATTTCAGATATAAAGCCTTGTCAATTCATTATRGTTGGAAAGATTTCTCAAAGAAAGGAATGAGATATTACCTGAGATGAAAATGTAAATTAATATGACATATCTCAATGTCAATGATTCTGGTGGCAGTAGTTACATCTTTAACAGTTGTAGACATTGCCAGGTGCCTCTGAACATCAAGGGATATCGACCAATCTCATTTTTTGCCCAAACTGAATAAAATGCAAATATAGAAAACTAGAAAGAAAAAGTAAAAAGCAATGAGTAGGAAAAAAAATCCCTATATTTATTAAACTGAAAAAAGATGAGATCACATTTAGGGTTGATTTTTATCCAAGCAGATTCCTTCTTTGCTTTTGCGTAGAAAATGCATAGAAATGTGGTTTCTGATGGTTCCTTTATTCTCCATTTCCCTTATAAYGAATATCAATAAACCATTTTCCTAACTGTAATGTATTAAAATTCTCATCCACTTTTTTTTTTTAAACTGGCCCAGAATGCTTATTCTGCAAGATCCCAGAAAGTACTTTAATATATTATATTCCATTCCCATAAATCAGCTGACAGTATCCATTTCATAGCCCAAACAATAGAAATATCTGAAATTTTATTTAGTCTAGCAAACATTCCCTTAAGGAAAGGCACGTAAAAATCATATAGACAGCCAATTACATCAATAACTCCCAGTAACACTTCCTACTACAAGACACTTTCCTGTCTTTTGAAATTAAGGCCAGAGAGAGTGCTCCTCTTAAAGTCCATTTAATTTTAAGAGTTCATCATTTAGGGAAATGACAAACTGACCAAGTGACCAAGTGCATCATCTGCTAACAGCTGGGCAAAGTGTGCTTTAGGCAGCACATCTTCCAATTTAAAAGATCAAGAAATATTTTTCTCATTAAGTTGTGACCTCTTTTAAGTGGTCCAGGATGGCCTTTGCAGAGCCTAGCTGACAGGTTTTTTTGAGGTATTGTTGAACTTGTGTCTTTCATAAATTAWTTTTTTTAATGAACAAATTAAGTACTTGATAACAAACTCCAAATGTGTATCTGAGCTCTAAGTCCAACCTTCTGAGAAGCATTCTGCTCCCAAATTCAGTGTCAACACGTCCCATATGGTGAGGGCTGACTCTCACTGACTGGAAATGCAGTGTACTGAGGAGAAACGTTCTTTGCAGGATGTCCAGTCATCTAGGGGATTCTCTGCAGGTTTCTGTGACTCTGGGTTTGCATGGAAAGTTTCCTTTGCTCGGAAAGCAGGGTTTGGAGGAGGATAAGGCAGACTGGAGTCTTTGCCCAGAATGGATTTGGGGCTGTACCCGTCATATATCTCCAGACTTCTGAGACAGGAAGCATCTTAAAATAGATGGAGCCAACATCTATTATGTTCTGCTACCACATTTAACTACATCCAACTGAATTTTGCACTTAACGCGGGATCAATTAAATAGTCAAAAGTTTGTGCCTCTTTCTATTGAGCTGGATGCTTCCAGTGACTGATTTTAAAAGAATCCAGCATCACAGATCATGAATTGGCATGGCACCAAGAGATCTATTTTTTTTTTCTTAGAATTAAGTTAGAAAAACGATATTTTTCTTCTTACACAGTGGAAGTATTTCTGTGTGTGGTTGCAATGATGCAAGCTCTACATCTGTTCAGGGTTTTAAATAGTTTGAGAAGACAGCACTTGTTTTCTTCAAGAGGAGAAATTAGTAAATTTTTAATTTAAGAGTGGAGGAGTAATAGATGTTTGATRTGATCATTAAGAAACTTTCTATACTTAAAAAGTAAAACTTGGGCTTTACACATAGCTTGGGTAATTTTAGGTTGCAGTGGTTTTTAGCTCATCCCCTTGCTTTTGCCTCCAGAAATAACCTAGGGGAGGGGAAGGTGACAAGAGGCCAATGGTATTGGAGATAATTTCTTCTGAAGTTTTCATTGTTGTGTGGAGAGTTGTTTTACACTTGGCTCACTTAGTTTGACATTGTTAAGATCCCTTTGCATTTTTATAAGCTCCATCAGAGGGGCGCTTTAGGCTTTGAAAAGCTATAGACCTGATGTATTTTAGGAAGATTCTAAGATACTCTTGTAGAAATGGATTTCTCCCACTCACTGCAATGTAACATCTTTGTGGCCCAAGAACTTGGAATTTTGAGGAGTCTGTTACTAATGATATCTAGGAAACATTCACCAAACTATTCATTGAAATAGTTGATTTGTACTTGCCTGGAAAATGCAACAGAGGGATTTTCAGGGTTTTTCCTTCTCTCTGCAGTGTATCTGTCCTATAATCCAGGTTCCAGAACGAAGCTCACCTTAATGGTTTCTCTTTTGAGCAATTTCTCAGATGGGGAAAAATGTTTCACCACTTCTCCAGTACTCATCTTTGATCATGTTAGAAATGTTACAAGTTCAGTGTGCGGGACAGCTATCAAGAGCTATCCGTAATGTCTTTCTTGGAATTCAGTTCAGCATTAATATCCATCATATAAACTAAGTTTTAGCAGTCAATTAGATGTAATGAATTTGTTTCCAGCTGTCATTTGAGCTGCAACAATTAAATGAGCTAWCTGGCTCATCTCTCTGGATTTTCCTGACTCTGTGGCAGACTACAATAGTTTGAGTTTGGGGATGGATTGAAGCACCTCCAAATTTTCCAGTACTCGGATGGTCCTAAATCACTTCAGCTTTGAAGATAGGCTGAGGGTCTGTTCCTATAAAGAGTATTTTGAGGTCACATCCTGAAATGTTACTGGCAGCAACTGCATCCTTGTAACTTGAGCACTGCTCCACTGCTTTAGGGCAAAATCAACTGGATGAGCTTAAACTGCTTGATTAGATGGAAGCACACCCTTAAGTTGCATGAAACAGAGTAAATGCTTGGTCTCAAAGTGAAATATTATTGCACAAACAGAGAAGTGGAATAGTCTTTGAATCAGATTCTCCTGCCTTGGTATTTCACCCAGACCACTGGTGAAGGGGGTACAAAAGTATTCAGCTTGATGGGTGAGTCTAAATGCCTTTACCTGACTGAGTTTGTTAGGCTTAAGAAAATGAACATTTAAAGCAAATATTAGATTTTGTGGGTTTCTTTTTTAAACTCTTGAAAACAGAAATAGTACAAGCAATCTATGCATTTATGAGGAGAGCACTAATTTTTTTTTAATGGCAATAAAGCTCATCTAGGAATCGAAAACAGAAGAAAGGACATACAATTATTTGAAGTTATGAACAGTTGTGACAAAAATTATTTCGTGTAAGACTTGACAGTAAAACAAAAGAGGAAAAAGAGTATATTCATAAATAGCTTGAGAATCAGGAAAGCAGCTCAATAGTGAAATACATAGTTTTGAATGGTAAAAATAAATCATGCACATTCACTTGAATTTTCTATGGCTAGATTGGACAAAATACAGAGAMTAGACACTATGAATTGGTATGTATTTTCTGTCTTCTGTTGTATATTATCCTTTTCTTAAAGAGATGAACAAAAGCCAATCTGAACTGCAGCTTTCATGTCTAGGAAGCAGAGGAGTTATTTTGTGAGCTGGGTTCTCACCACTCATTGTCTGCTGGTGGCAGAACCCACACATCACACTGCTCCTTATTGCTATTTGTGCTGGAGAAAAGCTACATATGGAGATGATTGTAAATGATCACTCTCCTAAGAGAATGAGCAGCTGATTGAGCTGTGTGTAACACCATTACAGCCCTTCCTCAAGGCACTTAATTGCATWTCATGAAGAAACTCAAAATTTTATATATTTTTTAAATTCAAATTCTCATGCTGCAGTGAATACACAATCATTCAATAATATCAATATATGATCATTCAATATATAGTGAATATATGTTAATTCAATAATAATGTAAATCAACCTGGTTTATGCTGATGTATGAAAATATGAAGATTTTTAGACAACAATTAAGCTCCTGAACAAACCCTTTTTTCCCATTTCCCCCCAATAAGTTTTTATTTGTCATGATTTTTATTTAGTGCCAAATCATGGCTTTCATTTGAGTCTCATGAGCATTCAGAAAGGCTCTGTCATATAGATACAAGCATTTTACAGGACCTATTTACTTCTCAAATTATTGATATTAATGTAAGCATGCAATCAAGGCATGAAACAAACTCAAGGACTATGTTAGGATGTGTTGGTTGTGTAATGTTTAATCCTTAACAGATCATCTCCCAGATTTTCTGCCCATCTCTTGATCTAGCAGGCTGCCATTGTCAGTGGGAATGGGAGTTGGATCCCTGCTTGCTTTTGAAAGTTTTACCTTGATAATTTGTTAAAAAGCTAAAAGTTATTCTGATTCACCCAAAGGTACACAWGTCTTCTCAGATGACCAGGGATGAAGTCTTTGCTTTGACAATCCAGGCCTAGGGTTGCTCATGTCCTGTATTCCCAAAACTAATGGTTCAAAACAAGTGAGGCTTCAGAACAATGTTAAATTGCTTATTTTGTGCCAAGATGCTGCCAGCTTACTCTGACACAATTTTTATTGGCATTTCTGTATGGTTGTGTTCTATTGCTGACCAATTAAAAGAAAACCAAAACAACAATAAGAAAATATTCCTCACTGCGACACAGATCTCGATCTCTATAACTGTCTGTAGCTTTTCTATAACAAGAAAACAAACAAACAAAAAGTTGCAAAGACATATTAATACTTTTCAGCACAGCAATTGCCCAAATTCCTCCGTCTATTCATCCACAGAGTTAAACACAATGTTCAATAATTTGTTTTCAGTATTCTGGCAGAGGAGGAGGAAGCACAGGATGTGTGACAGAACAAGAAAAAAGAGGACAGGAGAGAACAAGAGGACCCTGGAATGGGAAAGGGAAAATTTGGGCTGAGTGGCAGGGAGTTAAACTTACCCTGTGATGATGGGGGCAAAACAAGGAGAAGGGGAAGCAGGCTAGGAGGAAAGTRTGAGGTGWTAATGTCACTYRTAGAGARGAAGAGAGGTGGGAAGATGAGAGAYACCTCACCTGTGATCTGAGGGAGGGTGGGAAAGCAGTGGAGAGTCTGGGGAGTTTCAGCAGGTCTGCATTCAAGAACTGAAGTTGGGATACATGAAAATGTATATATATATATATATATATATATACATACATACAGATATGTATTCTAATATCTGGTGGGCCTGGTTACAGCCTCTGGATGCCCACTTACTCTCCTGCAAAGAGTTCACGAGTACTAGGATAACTCAGTTTAGAAGGAGCTCAAAAAGCACCTAACCCAACCTCCTGCTCAATGCAGGATCAGCTTGGAGGCCATCCAGCAGAGAGGAAATGGGAGAAGGTGTGTTGGCCTTTTAGAATATTGTCTTAAACTGCCTTTTCTGGAGAAATTAATGTCTTAAACAACTGAATGCTCTTGAGGTTGTGAGTGGGAGCCCAAAGGAGCTAAGGAAGAGGAGCAGAACAGCTGGRAGGGCTGTGGATTTCTCACTGGGCTCCTGGGGTACCCTGTGGTGTCTGTAATTTGTCTCAGCAGCCAGAGAAAGCTGCAAAGCCAGCAGAGGCAGAAGTAGTGAACACCAGCCTGCATCCCCAGGGCTCCTCCCATACCCCTAATCTGTCTGCATCAATCAGCTCTTGGT
Organism: Malurus melanocephalus; assembly: GCF_030028575.1. Taxonomy (NCBI): domain Eukaryota; kingdom Metazoa; phylum Chordata; class Aves; order Passeriformes; family Maluridae; genus Malurus; species Malurus melanocephalus. The sequence continues at coordinate 1,140,008 of NW_026623294.1, read as the reverse complement.
TCCTGTGCTTTAATCTGACTCAAACTTATCTTGAAAACTGAACAATATGAAAGACTATGCCAAATTCAAATTTTGGAGCCTAAACACAGAAAACTAACAAAATAAAAATAAAATTAAAATACCATGTTGTCTTGGCTTATCTACTAAAACTTGCTTAAAATTTGTTCCTGGAAGTAACGGTCAGAGTTTGTGAGGCTTCTGATCAGTCATGTATGTCTTCCAGCATCTCCTCAGGTCATGTAATTGTTCTCTGCTTATTCTCTTAGATTTACCCCATTTCCTTTTCTGYTTTGAATGCAAATGGAGCAGCTTACCCACARGGACAGTTGTCTTTTCTGTTCAGAGTATCTCCTGGGTCTCATTCTCCTCACCTTGGTGTTGTACCTCCCCTCCTACTTCAGTTTTTTCTCTAGTCCCAGATGGCCTAATATGTGTTCTTAAAACCTCTCCTATTTTTAGATTCCTCTACATATTACTTACATCATAAGGAGTATTAATTATACATAGATTCTGTTAAGCTCATGATCTCTGGTGCATTACCAGCTATCTCTGGAGACAGAGCTTGCTGCATTTGAATGCATTATTAAAGCAGATGACAGGCTGAGTGACAAGTTGCATTATCTGCCTTCATTCCAGCACTTCCTTGTGCCCACTGTCAGCCTCAGAGGTTGTGATMCCCCCAAGCTGATGCTTGGGCATAATTCATATTACCCCAAACGGGATGCCAACAGTGAAATTGCATTTACTAGACCTCTATTGAATSCAGAGAGCTCAGACACAGAGTACACAAAATGAGCAAAAAACCAGCAAAAAAAAAAATCCTGAAGATATCAGTCCTTTAAGCAACAGGTCTTTGCTGTGACAGAGACTGTCTAGGTGAGTGGGCTGAGGTGGGATTTGTGAAAGCTGTGAGAGCAGGGAGACAGAGCAGTAATTAATTCCTGCACTATCTTGCATGCTGCTGCTTCTTTCCTGGTTTTTGTCTCTTCTTCTTTCTAAGCTAGGTAGCTCTGCTATTACCAGTGTTGCCTGGATACCATCAGTGTCTGCACTCCAGCAAAGTCATCACTGAAAAATTGAATAGCAGGCAACTTAATTTCAATGAGGCATTTTCAGTTAAAGATTCTTTTATTGCACTCACTCGTTTGCACAGATCCCCATCACTCTTGATACAGTTTAAATTTATGACTTCTGCTAAATCTGATTTTCCACTGACTGGATAATAACAGAGGTGTGATGCTGAGTTCCATTTCTCCGTTTTCCTCTTGGTATGAACCTCTCTGGATTTTTCTASAGTACATCTATTAGCTAACCACAAATTAAAATTTCCGTGAGAACAATAGAGATAATGAGTCAAAAATAGCTGTAAAAAGGCTGAACTGTTCTTTCAAGAATAAACCATGTTGTAGACAAGTACAGAGCTCTTGTAGCAACATCCCACGACTCTGTTTCAATGTGCCCCTTCACTGCCCCTCCTGAGCTGTCTTTCTTTGTGTTTTCTGAATGAATCTAACATTATTGATGCACCTCTCACAGAGRACTTTACTCATCCCTTTCACTTAGGAGCTATCCAGCCTCTTTTCCTTCTTTTTAGAGACAGATGTGTGCTGAAATAGAGCCGTGTCTCCCAGTGTCATCCATCCTTCRTTCAAACSCCTTCTTTSCTCTCTAGCACATGTCCACACTGARCTGCTTASCAGAAAACCTGGCCCAACCACTGCTGCTGCTCATCTTCCCACTGCTGCCATCCTGAAGAGGTGGGACTAGSAGCTGGCAGAGGTCAGATGCAGGAGCTGAACGAGAAAATGTTTCCCAGAAAACAGGAAATAATTTCTWGGACTCACTTCCATTTTTCTCCTTTCCCAGAGCAAATCGCTCTGAAAGACCCCAGACAGTGCTCCCATGTGTTACATGTGCGAGGTTTTCTACCTGTGTGTTTGCAGACATCATGACCACTTAGTTCATACTAAATAATATGTTTTTGCAGCAACTTTCTTCTTCTCAATTGTACTGCTGTTACTTTACTTACAAACCTCTCATACACTGAAGTTTAAAGAAGCAGAATTTTATTGCTCTGTGATGCAATTTGCCTTAAACAAGTCCATAGAGTGGCTTGATAGCAGAATAGGGAGTGAAGCAGTAAGGCTGATCAGTGCCCAGTAAGGCTGATCAGTGCCCAGTTTTCCTGACATTTCCACATATGATTGAATCAGAGCAGTTTAAGCAGTGTCTGTGTAGGAAATAGGAAGGGTATTGCATCTTTTCAACCATATAAGAGCCTGCTGGATGCATCTGAACTCATAAAAACTGARTGTTGATTGCAGGAATGGACTGCTGGCTGTTTATATCATGGTATGGTGCAAAAACAACACCCATGAGATATATTTAAACTTGTCCCAGGGCAGGTTTTTGCACTTGATATTCTAGCAAATATATGTGTGTGTGTATATATATATATATATGTATGTATATATATATATATATGTATGTATATATATATATATAAATATATATAAAGGTCTTTATATTTCTGTTCTAGGTAGTGCATTTATTTCTGTCTTTTTCCTAAAGAAGACCATGAGGACTGCTGATATATTGGGTAAGTAAGCATTTGCTAATCTGGACATGTGTGCTGCCATATGCTTAGCAAGCTGCAACTCTCACGCAGCCCCCCACCTTCACACTCCCACTTTCCCGACCAAGTGTTTCAAGGCAGATGCATTCAAAATTGGGAAAAAGTATAAAAAGAATCTTCAGTGCATGAGGAAAAGAYTGTATTCCCAAATCCTCTGCTCTTACAACCATAACTCATTCCTTATGTGTCCTTATTGCTCAAATTTATTTTCATTTTCTATTTTTGCCTCTGAGGTTGTCTTTAGTATTATCTTTATGAGTGAAACACAGAATTAATAAAAACASGGAAGTTATTGAGTTACTCATTCAAATATAAGGTTCTTTTTCTTACTGCATAGACTGCACAAAAATTCAAGCTCAATTTAAAGTGATAACTTCCCTTTTAGTTTTAGTTTTATCGCTTCAATGAACMAACAATCATATTGTCAAATGTTCAGTTGGGAAATGTGGTGTTCACCGTAAAAGTGTGTCAACTTTTTGTCTGTGTCCAAGTTTTTTTTTTGCATATCAAAACTGCCCACYTTGAACACAGTAACAGTGAGAGAAAAGCACATTTCAGGGTTTGGACTTCACACCAAGCCATCTCAACTGGCACAGAGTGCCTGATGCAGGGCACCTGATATCTCTGTGGGTTCCTAGCATTCAGGCTTGATTGCCCAAACTGTAGTGAGGATAGCTGTTCTCATGAATGTTTTGGAGAGATTTGTTCAGTATCGTTCCAGGAATACTGTATACGATTTATTTAGGTTTGGAATCCAAGTTTGCCAGCTCAGCTGCTAAATTCAAAAYCCCCCTCCCTTCACTGATCATGTTTCCCTTATGGCCTTATACACTGTGTGTTGCTTTAGCTAGTGTTCAGCTGATTTATTTTATTTCTGTGAGTTTTACTTTGCAAGACAGATTTAACAATGTTGCTACATTCCATAAGAATGAGTTGTATGATGGGAAATATGGTGATGGTTTTGCAAGCACATAAATATAACACAGTTCTGCTTTTCCAAGGGAATTGTGTGAGATAGCAGTGCCAGCAAAGCCCTCCGGATGTGCTTTGTTTCGTATTCCGGAGCCTTGCATTCTGCACCGATTTATAGGTTTGCCAGGAATTTTAAARATTATTTGAAGAAAAATTGATTAGCTAATATCTTCCTTAATCCAATGCACTTTATGAGCTTAGGATCGGCTCACTTCTATCTCRATACTTCAATGAACATCTGTGTTTGTCAGCTGGATGTCCACAAGGCAGAACTTCCAGATTCTTATTAAAAGCACAATAATGCAAGTTCCACCTCGAAAAGGGGCCCTGGCAATCTAGTGGCTGAACAGACTATTGCAAATCAACTTTTCATAAAACAGATTGTAGRTTTGCAAATACAACAGGGAGTGGCCAAAATGTTGGCCTCGTGATAGCTTCACCAGAGCACTGGACTGGCACAGATGTGTTGCATCTGATGCTTCCAGGGCAGGTTGATAGCTGGTGCAGACCTCTGTWGCCACACTGGCTTTGCTTTTTTACACTGGTTAACCATTTTGCTGACTGCAGGACTGCAGTAATAGGAAGTTCATCCTTTCAGTTTAGCCTAGATTTATGTGACATACTTTGTGCCTGTGAGAAATATACAAAGGATGGATTGTCCTTAGTCATACAYTTGGGTTTAGAATTGAGAATATTTGAAAATGCRTTGTTGAGTTGGAACTAGACAGCTTTCTTACATTTCTGTAATTCTTTGAGTCTTTMATAAAAATTAGACTAGATGAGWCCATAAATGCAAGGTAATCCAAATRCCTAAGCACAGATCTGCTTAAATGGACTTYAATTTTCTTCTAGAAACAATTTCCAAATCAGCTGWAAATCAAGTATGACTGTGAATACCAAATACTGTATTGCCAAAATAATGTCCTTTTCTTTAAAGGAGGAGCACTGACCATAACAGGGATTTACTTGTTGATGACATTCTCTCCAAATGTACCTCGAGAGCTCACAGCAAGACAAGTACAGAACTACTTAGTGAGCTGGCCTTTTTTGATATATTCAGTGAGTATCTGGTTYACACTGCTCCCTTAATCAGAAAAACTGGGGTTATTGGGGTTTTTACAGCATTATGAATTAGTGGTAGAAAAACWTCTGAAGATAAATTGTGTGATTTTCATAGGAGAAAGTCCCTTCTTGTCCTACTGAATCCAAGCTGAAAATATGCAGCACYAAAAGGTATTTTTTAGCTACATATCAGGGGAAAGTCATAGTTGTACAGGGTTAACAAGAGTGAAAAGATTTTGATGTTTGGGGAGATTGAGGGAAAACCTAAATATTGTTACTGCTTATATTTCCTATATACATGTTCATGCCACCCCATCTGCCTGTACCTCTGAGTTACAGGGCTTTTCTGGAATGTGATGGAATTGTGCTTTTAAAAATCAGGCTATGCATATTCTTGGTCCTGCTTTTTTCCTTTCACATCACTCTGTTTTATCCCTGTGTTGTTAAGCCTGGCTGAAAGAAGCTTTGTATGGAGCTGAGATGTGAAGGGGTCGCCTGCTTCACTGTCACTTGGGTTGATCTGAACCTGAGTTAGAATTCAAATAAAGAAACACCATTTTGAYTAAAGTATCTGTATACAAACTTCACACATCATGCATCTTCTCTGATGTATTTCATTAACATCAGGAACAAGACCAGAGTGAGAAGGAGGAATTTCTGTCCCTCTTTTCCTCTGGAAAGCTGAAAATGTTTTCTTCCAGCTGAATGTAAAAGATGCAATACAGGAACTTCAGAAGCAGCTACTTATTCCCTGTAGAGTCACTCACTGAAGTTAGATTCTTAGTGCTCAGGCTTTTCTTAGGAATCTCAGTAAGAAAGCCACTGAGTAGACAGTTTAAGGACTTTAATCTTATAGCCAGCCTGCAGACTTTACATGCATCTAACTATCCACCAACCACTGATTAAACATAAATTGCATGCTACCATAAAAAATGTTGATCTTCTCTTTCAATTTGTTGTGCATTTTAAACTCTCTTTCAATTTTTGTATACTTTAAAAGATCCTGAAAGATGGTGATACAGCTTAGTGGAAGAAATAAATATTCATGCTGTATAAATCACAACACGTAGTTTTAATCAGGCAGTAGAGAGGCTTTTGAAGACAATACCCAGGAGTTTTGGGGTACTCAGTAGGGTAGTTTCAGCCTCCAGAAGAGCTTCAGCTACTGTGCTTTTAGCAGAGTAAGAGGAGGGAGCTCAAAACAGGAGTATCAGTGCTCTTTCTTTGCTACTGAATATAACCCTCTCCCATGCAGTTCCACTTACAGATGATAAAGTTGCCTGACATTCAGGCACTGACATTAAATTGTTGATTCACAGATTTGTGCAGAAACGGTGGAGAGAGAAAACTCCCCATCCACACCCAGTCACACCAGAAATTTCTGTGTTATATGTCATTCAAATTTTCTTGAAACAAACAGGTTGCTGGAAAAGGGCTTTKCCCCACCTGAGGACTTTTTTTGACTTAATTTCAGGAAAAGTTTTCAAGAATACAATTGAATGCCTAAGAAGATTGTGCTGTGTTCTTCTTAAGGAGACATTATGAGGAGGTGTAGATAACCCCTAAGCTTTCTTTTCCCTCTTATCTGTTTTCCCTACCTCAGTCAGCTCCTAATTCTGCATGTATAGCATAGGTTGTGGGGAAGGATGGAGCAAGCACCCAGCAAATCTTCTTGAACCAACAATATATCAAGAGTTACTTGTTCCTTCTTTTCATGGATTCATCTRTGTTGAGCTTCCTCTGACCAAAGAAAATGTGCAAGTGAAAGGCTCCACAAGAGAATCTGAGATACCAGTCTGATTATCCTGGTATGCTGCTGGAAGATCAAGCAAACCCYGATGTAAACATTCTCTTTGGGCAGGGAACAAGCTCTTCCAAGTTGTTTGTAAAATGCCTCGCTCAGGTTGGCTGTTGAGATATAAAAAAGTGCAGCAGAAGCCACAGAGTTTCCAATATAAATACACAATGAGGAGACAGTACAGAAGCATAATGCAGTCCAACAGTCTTTCTAAAAGTAGCCCCAGAGTGTGGTCTGCTGAGAAATACAAAGCTCCTGTGGTACAAAATGTTCTCTGTGGGTGGTAAGCCATCCCCATGTGGGAGTCCTCTGGTATAGTCTGCAGAAATAACCTCTAATTCCCACAAGACAAACTTTGAGTCGCCTTCTGAGACTTTGCAGTAGCATAATTATGTCACAGCAAGAATGACTGTCCTAGCTTGTTTTTTTCTCTTTTGCTTATGTGCACTTTGAGTCTCTACAGAAGACATAAATCATAGATGAAGCTCTTAGGTTTCCCTAAACAGAAGCATGGTAAAAATTGGGTTGTTAATATTTAATCTTTGCATAATCAGATTCAAAACATTTCTGCTTTTCTTTCGAACTGCCTAAAAGACCCTCCTGCATATGCCAGAAAAGCAATTGAGGTATGTGGTATTTTTTTCTGGTGCCTTCTGGTAATGCTTAGAAACATGGAAAACACGATTATTAAAAAATGTTGATGAGATGTGGGGTTGAGGAGACCTCAGCAGAGATCAGTTACAATAGCAAAGATGATTGCAAGCAGGTGAAGTTCCTTCAATTCCTCTAAACAGAGTATGGGAAACTGACACAATCTATGCACATCCCATTCCTGGATTTCATATTTATCCCTACCACAGATATCAGTGATGAGAGTAAGGGCTGTTTTGGGTAGTTCTCAGAAGACAATTGTAGGCAGCAGCTGGGGCACCCTWGGAGGGTTCCTGGCTGTGTGAGGTCCTGTTAGGAGCCATGCACTCTGCTTGCAGTGTCACATGCTCTCCCTTGTCTTCTGATCAAAGATGACCTGTAGGTGGGTCACCAAGTGGCAGAGAACCATRGAAAATAGTTGGGCTGCTGGGCAGCACTAAGTGAGAACTAATTGTTTCAATTTCCTGCTTGGTGTGTGAGACTTGACAGAGCTGAGTAAACATAAACAGCAGCCCTGAAAAGCAAACATCATTTTTCTCCCTAGTTTTGGCCACAGGACTGCCATCTCTGGCCCTATCCCTCGGCTGCTCTTGGGGTTTCTCCAGGAGGCAGAGGAGCCATCACACAGATCTGTGAGTCCCTTCCAGAGCTGCCATCAGGGACTCTGATGTCCTTTCAATGGTTTTGCTTGGCTGATTCCTTTCAGACACATCTTCTTGGTGGGTTTGCTTTTAAGCAGGAGGAGATCACAGTGGAGCTTTATGGTAGCTTTAGCAAGGGAAGAGGTGATGAAACAATGAGAACCAACAGAAGGCTGATGAACAGATCATGACCTGGTTCAGGCAAGGCTGGTGCTGCTTGGCACTGCCTGCTATTAGGTGGTTGGACGGAGGTGGTAGAGAGGGAGTGGAATGACAGAGCTGCTGTGATGGAGCAGTTTGAGATGGTGACTGCCCCTTGGCTTGTTTTTGGATGGTTGTCCTTACATAGTTTGCAATCTCAGTGACAGGACATGATGGCGCTTCCCCGTGCTGTGATTGTCTAGAGGGTACAGAAKGAACGATGCTGGTGTGGCTGGCTGCCTGCAGTAGGGCTGTCTCATGGGTTTCTGCACACTGTGGTAGCCAGACCAAGGCTGTGGGAAGGGTGGCTGCTGCTCAGGTTTTGAGAGAAGCAGATCTCACAATGCTGTGTCACATGGGGCTGTGCCTGGATGCCAGTCCTGAGCTGGTGTGTCATGGAAGAGGATTCCTACACATCCCTGGGACTCCTCTCTTAACGTGGTTGCCTTTCTGAGTGGGGAATATTTATTTAGCACAGGTTTCTTCCATTCTGCTACCAATTGTTCACTRCCAAAATAGCAAATGAAGCTACTTGGTGGCTGTTGTAGCTGCATCCTGATAATGTGATATACCCCTCTGGCCCTAAATGTGTTTGCCAGTGGCACAAAAACCAAAGCTGCCACCTTTACTTCTCCTCTAAAGTCCCCTCAAAACCCTGTCATAGTTTCCAACAGGGAGGCCAAGATGAACTCACCTATCTGCAGATCTCAATGTTTATTGTGCCCWGGTTCCTCATCTGGACACACCCACTGTTGCACTGTCGAATAAAGCTGGAGAGGCTGGCCAAGTTACTGACTGTGAGATTGAGGCAAAAGCCTCTTTTCCACCAGCTGGTGGCCCAGCTTTCATCCCTGAGTGCAAGCCTGGGAGAAGGGACATCACTCTAGAGTGAAAACTTTGTTGTTTGGGGTTTTTTAATCTTGTTATAAATATTTGACACTTTTTAAAGAGAGGTGGTATAAAATCCAAATTTRTGTTCTTCATTATTTGAATTGCAATTGTCTCTTGGTTGTCTTTGGGAGCAAGGGATCCACATGAAGATAAATAAAAATTGAATTACAGCACATGATTATGTTCTGTTCATATTTTTAAATACTACTGAACTGGGGAAGGTATAAATGTGTCAGAGAATTTTAGTAACTGGGCATWGCTGACAGCTGTCCTGTTGCAGTCAGTCTCCAAAGTGATAAATGGGCTGCTTACATTATGTAACCATCTCCAGGAACTGTTATGTTGCCTTTTTGAAAATTTCATCAGCTCAACACCCAGGTACTTTTGAGTCTAGTACTGCCTTACAGTGGCTGTTGGTTTAAGAGTGAAGGGGCATTATAAAACATGAAATGGTATGCTGGTGACAAATTCAAGGAGATAAATAGGTATTTCTATGATTTGATTTGTTGGCAAAAAAATAACAATAATGAGATTCAGTGATTATGACAATTTCATTTTCTGTCTCATTTCCCCCATTTGATTACTTTCTGACATGCACAAATTAATTTTTCCATCTTCATGTTGTCTCTAAGGCTGCCAGGCTTCTGAGAACCTCTCAGGGCAGAGGTGCATCATTCCTGCTGTCCTGATTCTTCTGGGCTTCACAGAAGCTTTATGGGCCTTGCACTTGGTGTTTTCTTTAGTCTAGAGGGATATTTGGGGAAACCCTTAGGGTAGGAGACAGAATATCTKTGCTTTTGAGATGGCAAAAGATACTGAGTGAGTCTGCAGAGCCACATTAACAGCAAGTCAGAAAATTTCCCTGTCATTTAGATGTCACATACTATAGAAGGAACAAAACCAGACCATGCATTGTGCAGGCAAATCTGCTTCAGCATCTAAAGATGTCTTACAGTGTGGTCTCCTAGTGTGTCATTGAATTTTGCAAGGTAAGCTCCTGGCAGGTAGCTGTGATTTGAGAACTATCACATGAAATAATGCTTTCCTCCTTATGATGTATGGCAGAAAATTTGGATAAAGTTTTGAGGGGACTTTTTAGTGGGAATGTTGAGAAGGTCAAAGGGTAGCAAAAAGAAGCTTGCACATCACAGTGACAATGAGAATATTATAGCTAAAAAGAGAGATTGCTCTCCTTTTAGTTTAGTACTTTACTCCACAGGAATTATAAACAGTTTCTGTAAGTATTATTACTAGCAAATGTTGTACCTTTGCTGTCACATTAAAAAAGTCTTCTCAGCATTACCAGCAACAAAATATGGATTGAGGTGCAAAAAGAAAAACTAAAGATATAAGAAATGCACAAAGTTTGACTTTTGCTGTAATAGGAAAGATCAATGACAACAATTACTTGATAGCTCAGTCAATTGTCAATAGTTATTTTTTTAGCAGAAGATATTTTATAAAGCCATTCTTCATTGCATAGGTATATCAGCAAAAATGAATGTGATATGTCAAAGACTTTGAATGAAGCATTTATTACATAGTTTCACAGCTCTAACTTTCCTCTCTTTTCTTTTCAGATTTTAGAAATTATAATATTCTGCATTCTCCTCTATTTTTACAAAAGGAAGGCTGTGAAACACATCATGGTTTTGTTAATGATGGTAGCACTACTGGGTAAGARCATATTATTCGCTTTAATGTTCCTGTCTGTTACTTGATAATTCCTTGTCAYTCCATCTCTCCAGATGATTTAGATTAGAGCCATTTCAAAGCAGTGTACTGAGAGAGAAACACTGRAACATTTCACATAGTTTTTACTGGGGTCCCTTTTTGAAGAGAAAAGCTGATTATGAAACWGAGTTTCTGTGCTTATTGCTGGGACTACTTTTTGCAGATACCCTGAAATTAATGTGCTGTGTACAATGGTATTCTGAAACTTTTTTAAAATAACACTCTAAGTTTAGATCCTGGGGAAGTGGACTGTTTGAAACTTTRTTTTGGAGAGCAGGCTGTGAAAATCAGTTCTTTAAAACAGAGCAGCTGAAGACCTCGTAAGCACTCTGTAAACAAATGCAGTGATATGCTGTGACTGTGCAGCAACTCTTAATTATCCATGACTATTTGCATATGCAACATTTCATATTTTACCACCTTTCCCAAAGAACAAGAACTCAGTGGGCCRCTGAAGTTCACGTTCTATCATTGTCACCACAATCAATAACCAGGGAAACATGGGATATCATTTTATCAGGCAGCTTTCAATAAAATCAAGCTTGAATCAGTTTTGAGAAATGTCAGGAGGTCCTCCCTAAAGCTCTTATGTTTGCAGGCTTATATCAAGAATTTTCACTACCCCATGTGACAAATTCTCCTGTCCTTGTCTTGTCATTTCTCCATGAAACCCTCATGGGACATCACAAGTCTTTGGCTGAAGTGAAAGGTGTTTGAACTGTGCTATTGAAATCAAAGGTTATTTTTTCACTGAGTTTAGTGGGTGCATATATCAGTCTGCAAAGATTTATATTTATAATAGAAATGACCATGAAGGTTTTGATAAAATAGCATTTCACTAAAGTTTGTCAGATACAAGATTTGGATTTAACTGAATGTGAAAAACCCTCAGAGATCTATTAATCCCCTTCCTTCAGATCCCTGAGTAGTTTCTTACTCATCTGAAAATCTCAGACTTTCAGAAAAACTTTTTGGGGGCAGTCTTCCCATGTAAGTTTGCCAGCTCTAGGAGCATTAGGATCTGTAGCTCTGCAGAAGCATTGAAGGATTTCCATGCTCCCTGCATGGGGCAGAGATGGAAGAACCCCATGGGTCTAACTGCTCTTGGTTTGGAGGAGGAAGTGTGAGCTTGGAGCTTGGCAAAGCTGGCCTGAGCTGCTCTGCAGCTTCCAGCACTGCCATGAGGATCGTGCAGCCCTGTGCACTCCTGAGTGAAGGTCCAGCCTCCTTCTGCACAACTGGAGATTTCCAGATGTGCTCCTGCACATCCCTGCTGCAGTTCTGGGCCAGACCCACCATGGGCCAGCTCTGGGTCCCTGGGCTGTTCTGTCCAGCCCTGGTGGCTTTGCCTTGCCCCTGCCAGCCCCGATGCTGCCGGCGTGAAAGGGACACACGGAGCTGCTGAGCAGCAGCAGAGCTGCAAACCTGAGCCCTGGAGGGCACAAACTGCACTGTGCTGCTCTGGCTACAGTCAACAAAAAATACAATTACAGCTGGTGGCTGTGAGCATATACAGGCTGAGGAAAAATGGATCGTTATTTCCGCTCTATTAAAAAAGACACAAACAAACAAATCCCGGTTCGTGGAAGTTTCTGAAATGCTGATATTTCCCTTGAGCATGAAACCCAGAATTGCATCTGACTGTGGTTGCTGCAGCTGTCCTGGAGCCTGGCAATCCCTACAAAGCTACACTTGGAGCACTCTGCTTGGTCTCTGACCTTYCTGCTGAGCGAAGTGATGGATGAGCTGAAAAATTGTCTGTAACTTTGCTCCCAGCTGTGTGACAGGGGCACTGCCCTTGGAAGGGCCTGTGTGCCAGAGGGGTGGGCACTCGTGGAAAATGATATATTCCTGGTGGAGTGTACACACAGATGTAAATTAAATGTAGAAAGGTTTCTTTAAAGAGAGGGCAGCCTTCTGTTTCACTGGATATGCAAGCTACTTTCACCATCAAGAAAACACAGAAGTGATCACAAAATCTGATACGGTTTTGCTTAGTACAACTCTGCAAATTCATTTGAGAATTATCTTACCTCAGAGTTATCATAGGTTTGGGGAAAATATTTCAGGTTATAGTAGGTTTTCAGAGTTTTCTGCTCTAACAGCTGGAAAGTGACATCATTTGTCACACTAGCCTTGAGGGGAGGTCATTCTAACAGAGAACAGAAAACAACTTCCTAGGATTGAAACTTGTTTCAGAGTTTCTTTGATAAAAAAGATCATTCCACTTCTCTCAAAGAAGATAAACCAACCAAACCAACCAACAAACCCCCTGGWGCTTTCATTTCTGTCTTGATAAAATTATAAGGCATGGAACCTGCCCTTTCATAAGAAAAAAAAATGTTTGAAATGTTTACCCTTAGCTGGACAATTCAAAATACTCATTTTTACCTCTGAATGTTCTTTTAAAATAATAACTTCTCCATGTTAGAGTGCAAATCTCAATTTTTGACTTTGTATCATAGCATTTAMACCCCTGCAGGCCAGCATTTGACCTCTGCTCAGTTTTACAGCTGGGTTTGTTAAACCACCTGTTTCCATCACWGAGAAAGAAGTGAAGTGCTCAGTGCAAAGATTGTCATGAAAACAGTGAATTTCATGGTGATCAACAGGAACATCACAGGRTGAACAGGATGTATGCAACTCTTARACTCCCCCTGAACTTTTGGACTTTCTATAAGAAAAATGCTTGCAACAAAAAACCCACAGACTTACATTCATTCTTCTTCTTCCCCTCCTTTTCCCCCAACTCTTGGCCTGAACCTGCAGAGTGCAGGTCTCCTTGCCAATCTGAATGTTACAGGAGGATGAATCAGGCCACTGAAATTCAACACTCCTCAGCTCTGCACCAGGGTGGAACAGGATCTCAGCTAAGGGACAGTGYTCCTGACAATTAATTACCTCTCCTCTCAGGTCATCTCTGCAGCCTGACTCTTGAAATTTTTAGGGGTTTTGGATTTGTTACATTTTATTTGCAGTAATCACAGCCTTCGTGGGTTAGTTTCCACAAACCAAGAACTCCAAAAGGAAATCTAAAGTAACTCTTAGCTAAACTCTCAGCCCCTTTTATAAAAGATTCGTCTTGCAGAACTACTCTGAACTGGTGACATATATAAAATCATTGCCTGCAGTCTGAAATTTGTTTGTGGTGTTGATAGTGATTAAATGGATTGATAACCCACCACTGAAATACTCTTTCTGTGGGATAAATGGTCTTAAGCACCTGGCCCCTGAAATGAAGTGCAGACCCCTGTGTTGTTTTTCTGGTCTTTGTACCTGTCTAATCCATGGGGAGAGTTAGGTGCTTTGGGATGTGATCCCATAACTCAGCTTTGGCCAGCTGCTGTCTCAGCAGAGAAATCCTGGGGGTGATGAATTATTTGAGGCTGCTATAAAGAGGTGTCCTAACTGCTTTGAGCAGGTAACCAGACCTCTCAGTTGTCTCCTGAATACTGCAACAAGGGCTCAAAATTAGCAGTTGGATCCAAATAAAGAATGTCTGGAAGGTGYGGAGGCTGTTGTACCACCACCTGTAGCTGGTAGTCCAGTGTGCTACAAGAACTTGAAGGCAAAACRCAAAACATACATGGACCTAAGACCACTGAGTGTAGACAGTAGCTTAGCAAGAATTTATAAAATAATRTAATTGTTTTAGGTGCCCAGATCCTTCCTCAGTCTTATTTTGTGTGATCAGGCCTATGGCTCTGACCTGGATCCTTGTCCTCCCTCGCTGATGCTCTGAGGTCACTGCCAGTYTGAATCCTGCCCTGATAATCTCTTCCTTTCCATTTCAGCATCACTGACTGTCATTGCTGTTAAGGCTGTGTCCAGCATGATAGCACTTTCTGTGAAGGGGAAAATGCAGCTGACTTACTCCGTTTTCTTTATCATGATTGTTTTAATGGCAACTTCTTGTGCTTTCCAAATCAAGTAAGTGAGATTCTACTTACCTCCTAACCTTCATGMATATTTTATCTGTCAGTTTTATTTGGTACTGATAATGATTCCAGATACAAGTTGCATTTTAAGGCAACAAATTCCTGGCAGAGCCTTGACAGATGCATGAATTGCCTCCAGCTGATTGTATTGTTTATTTAGGCTTTATTTCTTAGTTTATAATTGATTGTTATGGACACAACCTTCCTCTCATTATCGCYTTCAACAAGGTATTCCCAAATTTGCTTGCCTAGTTTTGGCACAGGTCTTAAYACACGAAGTGAAATTTATGCTTATGTAGTCATTAGGGGGTTACTTTTAGAAACCTTTATTGCTGAATAATCAAATGGCCATGTTTACCCTCATTATTCACATCTATTCCCCAGCTTTATGTCACCAGTCAGAGTGAGGAGGAGAGTTTATCCCAGCTTTCTCTCTGCCTCTGTTAAATCTGTGTGCTGCTCTTTGCTGTCCTCTGTGACTGCACCTTTCAAGTTTTCCCTGCAGGSCTCTGCTCTGTGAAGTGGCTGCTTTGTGGTGCCTTTGCAGATTGCAGGGGGTGGCAGCAGAGTAAAATATGCCTTGCAGCTGAACAGTCTGCTCCCTTTGCTCCCTTTCTGCCTGTCCCTCGGCTTCTGGTGCTGATAGCAGCCCGCAGTAATCTCATCTAGACTGCTCCAGTGTGAGCCTGAGCTGTTACTTGCATGATTATTTTCCGGTAGAAAAGCCAACCCAGCCTTTTCGTGGCAGAACATACCATTCCCATGTGGAACCAGAAAGTCSGTGCATTATTATGCACTGACTCTCCATGGCTGACTCGGGAACTCCCCTGTAACAGATTACAGAGTGATTTACATCCCGCTTGTCTTTGCTGGGCGAGCCACTCTGGGCATTCAAAATAGGAAATAAGAGCTTGGTAAATAGGAAGCTGCTGAATTAACCWGACCATCTTGTAATTTTTTTCTTTCTTTCTTTTGCTGGCCAAAATTAAAGCAGAAATGAAATGTGTGCATTTCATTCCCTGGGCTCAGTGTCCCTTTCTTTCTACTATTTGGATGCACTTTCTAACAGGGACAGTGCTGTCAGTCTAAATTTTTCATTTAATTTGTTTCCTCTCTCATTTTATTTGACTGTCWTTTGTTAGTTCAGAACAGCCTGTGCTGCAACAATCTCCTGGAGCCAACTCTGGGCTTTGGTATCACTGTTTTAGTCCCTGTGACCAAGTTTGTTGCAAATGAGGGAAAATAATGAGGTGTTTTCAATGACTTCAAAATCCTGACTATCCTGTGGATATGTAGGATTTCTTTATTTTTAAAGCACCATGGAGACTGTTCAACAGTTGCTAAAATAACCTCGCAATTATTTTAATGGCTAAAACAGATCCAGGCTTGGATTTTTACTGTGCACATATATTGCACCAGTGAAACGTTCAAGTGTGGTTCTTTTTACAGGCTTGAATATACTCTGCAGATTCCTGATTTTTTTCTCTCCGAAATGACCATTCCCATAACAGAATAYCTACAGGTGCATCCACAATTCCAGCTCATGATTCATCACTCTGTGGGTGAATGTTGATAGCTGTGCTCTCTGTTCAMGTGGGTTAATTGCTTTGCCTGTTTGCAGATTGTGCAGGCTGCTCCAGTCCTGCAGGTCTGTGTGCAGTGCATGCTCCTGTGGTCCTGCTCTTGCTCGTCATTCTGCTGAGGGTTCATGTCTTTCTGAAGAGCAGGGCAGAGAGTTTCCAATCAAGGATCACAAGCTTGCCGCCACCTTCCTGGGCTTTCCCAGCAGGGCAGAGTGTTTCTGGGATGTGATTTCATGGATAAGTGCACAAGTAGGTGTTTCAGCCGAGCTGGATTGAGYGGTAGCAGCAATGTGGACTTCAGCAAAGTGAAACAGTGCCTATGAGAACTCACGTGTTCACGTCCACGATGCAAATATACCCTCACATGACCTGTTTGAATTAGAGCARCTTGTCCCTGGCTGCTTTCAGGCAGCACTGCTTCCAAGAACCAATGCAGATCATAARCAATAATACCCTAGCATTCCTCTCTTATCTGTGGCAGACAAAATTTTTCCAGCAATGCTTCAAAAATATGTCCATTGACAGCCTATGGCCAGAAGATTCCATGCCAACCTTCTTGCTTTCTCCTATTCATTTGTACTCTTGATGAGTACAACCAGAAAGTAAATTCAATACATGTATGCTGTCCAGGGCTACTTTCTGTTGTGGTAAGAAATGGTCATACTCACTGCTAAACTGAAAAGAAGTGGCTTAACCTGACTTAAAGTGCAAGGAACCTCCTGTAGACATGAGATGCAATAACGCTTTTCTTGCAGGTTCTTGAATCAAGCAATGCACCTCTATGAAGCAACAGCAGTCGTCCCCATTAATTTTGTGTTCTTCACCACCAGTGCCATCATTTCAGGTTTGTTTCTGACCTTCTGCCTCTACAGAAAGATTTTCTAAACATCAGGTTTTCAAGAATCACTGCCTGTGAATAGGAACCCAAACCAGACATTTTCGTCTTCACAGAAAGCTTTTCCTAAATCATAGGTGTTTAGGTTCTGAAAAATAARTAAGTTCACAACTTTTGAAACAAAATGAATGGCAGGGGTGTTGGAACCAGACCATCTTTAAGGTCCATCCCAACCCAAACCATTCTATGTTTCTATGAAAAATAATTGAATTCTAACCTTTCCAAAATAGATACGTGTGATTTACTGTGCTTTGCTGGCTTACTAGAAGTACCTGCATTTATCCYAGCCTCATACTGACATCCAGTAAATGCATTTACCATGTGCACACCAGTCTCCCTATACGAACTGGTAGAGTAATTTTAACAGCCTGGCAAAGTACTCAAATGACAACCAGCTGTGCTTCATAGTAGTTAGCGTATATTCCATTTCAGAAGGTGGAATTCTGGGTTAAGTGAAGGAAATAAAATGACTGCAAAAACTTTTTAAGCATTTAACATTTTATTCTGGGYGAGAACTTTGAACTCAGCATTGTTAAAGAGGGACTGCAAATCTTGGAAATGGTGCATATCCTAAGAACATGAGCAGGGAGGACGACTAAGATGCTGTATCAGCAATGAGCCAAAATGATCATGTTGTTAGAACATTTATGACTCATTTTAACACACACTGGGGGCTTTCCTGTCATTGCTGTGCAGGAGTTTCTCATGCAGAGCTGCCATTAATGAGAAGGGGAGTTAGCTTCACGCACAGATTGCCTCAGCACCTGTGTTAGAAGAGACCTACACTTTGTGACTGAGAGGAGACTTGTGCCAAAAGGGGGTTGTGTTCCTGTGACCATATGGGGAATTTGGCCTGGTGCCTCTTTAGAAGATCAAGTACCTATTCAGGAATGGCTTAATAGCTTTGAGAGTGGATACACATGCATTTGCACCAGGTTAGTTAAACCAGAGCAGGGCTTAGAGGAGCAACCTCAGCTGAATYTTGCTGGGGTGCTGGTAGAAGGCACCTTGTCTCATGAGTCCCCCATCCCCAGCTCCAGCCTTTGAAGACACAGCCACACTTCAGCTGCACTGGTCCCCACTCCGGCGTTCCTAAACGAAGCTGTGCTTGTCAGTGGTTTAAAGCTAATAAACTTGGCTGTTAATAGGGGCAGCTGAGATCCAGAGACACATCTGGTTCTGTCACCTCCACTACTGAGGTGCTAATTCCTGGAAGAGGGGTGACCAGAAAGAGCTAGTGATCCCTTCAGCCAGAAAGATTTGTCAAACTTGGCTGCTGGAGCCCTTCACTTGGTGTAAACATCAGGGACACAGTTAGTTATTGAAAATCTGTTCCCAATTGGAGCTAAGATGTCCACATGGTCTGCTGGAGTAGCTTAACGAAGTCATGAAGAATCTCTCAGCTATATTGGTATGTCTCTGCTTGTGAATRAGACCTCGAGTTTGACCTGCATGGAAGCTGTTGCTGACAATGCAAAAAATAAGTGCATCTGTGCAATTACTAACCCAGCACATGTTCCAACCTCATTGACTAAATCTTCTCCAGTCCAATGCAGTATATAGAGAAAGCCTAGATTATGGAATATAGGACATAAAATGAACACATCACAATGTGTATTAATACCTTATTTGGGAATTTTTTTGCTCCGTTTAAGCATGACACTGCTCCTGACCCTCCCAGCTGTAATTCATATCACTTGGAAGCCAGTCAAGATCTGCAATTCTTGTTTCTGTCACATTCCAGGGGTCATATTTTATCGGGAATTCCAAAGTGCAGCTTTTCTGAGTGTGTTCATGTTTCTGTTCGGGTAAGTGTATCAGCCTAAAATCTGCACCAAGGTTTGTACTGAAACAGCATTGCCTTGTGGAATCCCATCTTTTCTCAGTAAGAAGAAACCTGCCTTGTTATTAAAGTATTATGGAATAGCCATTATAGTAGGATAAAAAAAACATTAAAGGAAAGATTGATGTCTGTGCTTTGGGAGTTTGGAGGCCTGGTTTTGAATCCAAATATGTAAAAATGTGAGACACTTGTGAACTACTAATCTCACAATGGAATGAAAAACCAGCATCATGTGTTCCTCCAGCAGGAAGGAGAAGTCACTGCTCTCCACCWAATATCAAATTACAGGGGGTGCTTTTACAGCTGTGAGACATCTCCTCCCATGTTGCCTTCGCCCRGTGTGTCTGGCTGGTCTTTGCTGCCCCTAGGCACGGGCAATTATATCAGCTGCTTGTTGACAAGCAGTACTGTAATAACTCTCCCTCATCTTCCTGTGTTCAGAAAGACACATGCCTGCAGAAAAATTCAGAGTATGCTAAATAAATTTTTAAAGAGTGGCCTAGGTGTTGTGAGAGCAGAAACCTTCCGCTGGCTGTCAGCACCATGACAACTTTTAGGAGAGGTGACAGTTTATAAAGATGGGCACAAAATGGTTAAAAGATCTTCTAGAACTGGTGGGGGCGTCTTGCAAGAGCGCTGTCAAATTATGGTGCTGATAGCTACAGACATCTTCATCTTGTGCAGTTGGGCTGGGGTAGGTGCTCAGCCGCTCTCTTGTCTGGAAAAGAGACAAAAAGTGGAGATGAGCAACCTTGTACTTGGCAGATAGCAACGAGGAGCTGCGTGTCCAACACAGAGCGGATAGAAGATGTGTCCAACCATAGCGCTTTTTCATTGCTCCTGGCTTRCAGCCTGCCCCTGAGACACACAATCAAATGAGAAAAACAACAGAGATGTCAATTGCCCGCAGCTCGACTGAGTTGTTAATGAAATTGCACATGCTAGAACGCGAGCTTGGATGTTCTGTGAAGATTTGCTCAGGGACTCAAATGTTGTGGTCTCACACTCACAGGCATCTGATTAGGTATATATTGCTGGAAGTGTAATTTTGGCTGTGGAGCCTTTGGAACTGATAATAAAGCTTCAGGAGGCAAAATCTAGACTGAAAGAARCCCAAAATAAATTTATGGAGCTGCCAGGAAGGAGTGTTTCTTTATAAACTCAGCAACTGGGGTTTGGAAGTCCTTGAAAAAGAAACATGGAAAGAAATTCTCATCTCAGATGCAATGAACTGTTTCTAATGATACTATGCCACTGTTATTTTGCAGGTGTCTCCTATCTTTCCTTGGTGTGATTATAATAGCAAGAAATAAAAAAGAGGAGCATTTAACAATTCCTTTTATTGACTGTGGACATATTCCTGGTAAGTAGGGCTTTTTTTCTGTCTCTGTTTAAATGGGGTATCAGATAATGGGATGACTTAGGAGAATTGAGTCACAAATGTGCTCTAGTCATATTTAATAAATATACTGTTCCCTTAATTTCTGTTCCTGTTCCCAACAGATTTTTCAAAGAAGTTTTCAAAGTTTTTCCAAGCTATTGTTGCAACCAGTCAAATGAAAACAATGATTACTGGAGCAAAGAATGTTTAAATGATGGATTGGTGGGGAATTTGTTTTATTAAAATTCTTCACAAAGTTGTTGTTTTTTTCTTGTCTCACCACATTTCCTTAGGACAAAAATTGACAGGCAAAATACAACCAGATTCTCACAGTTCATGCTACGGCACACTGAATAAGGAAGATGACTCAGTGAAAAGACAAAGCTGAAAGAAGAAAGCACATTGCATGCCAGTTAACAGGAGGAACACCACTGGAACAAGGATCAG
Organism: Malurus melanocephalus; assembly: GCF_030028575.1. Classification (NCBI taxonomy): domain Eukaryota; kingdom Metazoa; phylum Chordata; class Aves; order Passeriformes; family Maluridae; genus Malurus; species Malurus melanocephalus. The sequence continues at coordinate 1,119,336 of NW_026623294.1, read as the reverse complement.
TAGCACCTTTTGTTGAACATATTCAAGTATACATTGAACTCCTGTATGCTGATGCGTCATAGTATTATTTAATCCTAAYTAATTTGTACCAAATGTGTTCTAAAGATGAAGGAAGCCTTAACAAAAACTAAATAACCATTAATKAAATTGAATCTTCTCTTTATATCAATGCCTCTTGAGGATGTTTTTAGAGTCTTAATTGCTTTGAAATGCAATAACCAYGGAACAAGATTATAAAAATTCCTCTTTGGAACCCCTTGGATCTGTGTAAATGTTTAAAGGCAAAGGTGAGAAATGAGAATTTTCGTAAGTGCTTTCAAAATATTATGTGTATACTGCCTTTTAAACCTGTTCCTTCCTGTTCAGGAGTCAAAATTGTCAGCATGTATGCAGTTGACATAAACAGGTACACAGAAAGAATTATGTATTGTATGTAGAGGGAGAATCYTGATTATCTCCTACCATCAGAATAATTCTCTTATCTTCCAAGGAAATAAGCTCCTGTGTGAGGAGTGGGAAGAGAGTGTTTGCCATAAACACAGGGATGTGGGCACACGCACACGTTTAAGGTGCCTGGCCAAGGCAGGACTAGAGTACTATTCTTGACATTTTACATCCTTCCAGAGGTGTCCTGTGCACTGGGCTGGACTGGGCAGGGCTCTATGATCTGTTAGCATAGTCTGAGCTGAGTTTTAGCAAAACTGTTCAGCAAAACTGTTTGCTGTTTCCAGCAAAAGAAGGTTTTAGTGAAGAAAATGCATAGATCTTCAGAGGAAGTGGGGTGGCCATGATCCCTCTCTTGATTTGTCTTGGAAAAATACTCCTTAGAAAGAAAAATGGGGCAATTGCTGTTACCATTGGTAATTCTGCATGAGGAAAGGCTGTCATAAGCMGGACCACGAAGAGTCATGGTAACTGTGCAATTTCCTCTTCATTAAATGGCAGTGTCTCTACACTGATTTGAAGAGCCAGCAGTGATGGGAGCCATGGCAGTACAGGCTTTGTGTTCAGATTTGGGACATCTTGGTGTCCCTCAGTCCCAGAGTCCCATCAAAAAAGCCTCTTCTGGATGTTGATTGTGGGTCCACTTATCCTTACCTGGTATTACTGATCAGGCAGGGCAGTGGGGGTCAGACACATCCTCTGCATAAATGAGTGAAAGTGCTCTTGAAAAATTGTCCTGTTTTAGGATTGAATTAATCTGCAGTAATAGGTAGGGGCCATAGACTCTGGGTATTTTGTTTCAGGTCTCTTTTTTTCCTCAAGTAATTCTTTACTTAATTTAAAATAGGTACAGCTGAAGATCCATAAGACAGTTGCATTTCAAATACTGCAAAGCACACATGGAGCTGCAGTATTTAGTGTGCAGCAATGTCCCCGGAACTATGGCATCTGGGGACTTGTGAAGCTGTTTTTCAATGTGGGTTTTTTCCAGCTGACACAGGACAAGACTCTGTGTCTGCACCTTACTTGTACCAGGTGCCTGGCTTGGCCTTGCTTTCCCACTTTACATCTTGAGTTTGAGTTTCTAAAGCTTAAAATTAAAAAAAAAAATAATAAAGAAAAGCACATTACTTTCACATGCCTTCTCCAGGGAGCAAGGACATGCCTCTATCTTCCTTTTGCAAGTCAAATTTAAGCTGCTTTCAAAGTCCCAAGCTAGAGTATGTGCTAAAGATGGAAATGAGAGAGCTACAGGTTTTCATTCTGTGACCTGGGAAACAAATGGGTGAATGGGTTTGGTTTTGATGCTTTTTTAAATGGTTTGCCTTGAGCATCTTTCTGAAATCAGTTTCCATGGCTCAGAAGAATTGTAGGCAATAATGAAGGTTACTGTGTGTATGATTTTCTCTTTAAAGCAAGAAATCAAATGTAAAAATCTGTGGCAAAAGTTATTATTTATTTTAAATTACAGTATTTCTTCTTGAACAATGCCTTTTTTTTTTCTTGGGGGTTTAATAAAAAATTATGAGGCTTAAAATGTCTTCTTTAAACTCTAGCATATTTTGTGGACCAAAACACTGGTAGAAATTATGTGCAATTAAAAGTTGTGATTTGATGTGATCCTTGAGATGTGAGTATGTTCCAACTAATTAATGTATTACAGGGTCGGAAAAACTCAGTGATGAGCATTCAGTACTGCTCTGCCAAGGAACGGACATGACTTGTTTCAGGAATCAGTTTCTATTCAATGTTATTTTCAGATTCTGCTTGCCATGCTTAGGTTGCAAACACCACAGACAAACGCCTACAAAAAGAAAAGTCTTTGCACTGGAATAAAAAATCGTCTCTGGAGTCTTTCTCTGCAATAAKAAGTTATTTTCTTGCAGGGTTTTCCTGACATCAAAAATGTGGCCCAGATAATAAACTGCAAAACTTGTGCCTGCAGACTGAATTTTCCTGAACAGATYCTCCACGGGATCTGCAGAAATCAAACCAGGAGAAGGTGTGGCAGGCAGGCAATGTCCCACATGGTCCCTCAGGCTCCAGCCTGGGATTTCTGACAGACCAGAACCAGCAGGACTCATTTAGCACTCGTTCCACTGCTGGTCACGCTGCAACGAGAGATGAAGTATTAACTGGCCATGGGCCTGGAAATGGGAGCTCTGGCCTAGAGTGARACTGTTTAATTTTTGCCATAAAATATCAGGATGCGTTTACCAAACAGTTTCAACTGGCAAAAAATAAACAAACTTTGGATTGGATTGTCTGTCTGCCCCTGGGAGGGGCCTGGTGTTCACCTGGCAGGCTGAGTGCCTGCTGCTTGCTCCAGCCCAGCTTTTGGCTGATTCATGTTTTGCATGTGAGGGCACTGGTCACCTAAAACCGAAGGAAAGAGGTTGAAATTTATATGGGTTTGAGTTTCTGTGCTTTGAAGCCRTAGATTCATGCACCCGCCAAGCTGCTTGAATGGATCAGCAATGCCAAAAAGCTCATCCTCCTTGTCCCAGCTGTGAGGTCCAGCAGCTTCCTGTGGCCAGTTCAGCTCACCCATCCTGCAGAAAACAATCTGCATCCTTCTCCTTGCTGGGATGGCTCTGAACTGAGCCAACCAGGCTGCTGGAGTGTACAGTGGGACAGGTGGGAAAATGGAGTGAGACCTCTCATATTATTTCTCTCCTGAGGTGAGCCTCTAAACAGCAAACATTTTGCTAAAACCAATTTTCTTATATGGCCATGCCCCAAATGCAGCTGAGAGCTTCTTGGAGCACTTCTAAAGTGCCAGGCTCACTGGCTTGTGTATTCTGAGTGATGAGTGGCCTCAGCTGGACTGGGAAAGGTAGCTTGTGGCAACCAGCAGCATCCCAAAGTCAACTAAAAGCCCAGACACATGTCTGATTACAAATAATTCTAAGGATAATTTCTTTTTTGTGACTGTTTCCTATAAGGTGTATAAATTGCTGGAAGAATGGACTAAAAAGTCTTCTATACTCAAAATGTTGTCACCTTTGCAATCTTTCCTTCCAACCCTCTTCATGCGGTATCAACGGTTGCTTGCAGAGAAAAATGTTCCCTTTTGTAACAGTGGTGTGCAGATGATTAGACTGAGCTGTCTGTCAGTATRCCCTTTTGTTACTGTCCTCTGAGGCTTGACATTTTTCTTGGTCAAATTTGTTTGTTCATTCCTTCTGCAGAAATCAGCTGGACTGTGTTAGCAGCTAGCTGAAAGGAGATAGAGGCTAAGTACCATAATTATTATTGGAGAACCGAGCTGGAAGATTTACAAACCAAGGCCACTTCAGGAGCAAAAGATAGAGCAATGTTTAGTGCTCTCAGTTCTCARGAGTTTGAGAAATCCTGTGTTTGCAAGGTTTTTGGGTTCTGGGATAGTCAGGGACATCAGTGAATAAATAGTGGTTTCATATAATTCTGTTGTGGTTTTAGTTTGTGGTTTGTTTTTTTTTTTATTTCCCACCGATTTGGGAGTGAAGGATGACTGTTCTCTGCCTAGAAAAGCAGAGAGGAAATACGACATTCCCTTGGCAAGRTGGGAGATGTTTCAACCTTTTGAAGCTGGGAAATTTGTAGAGGCACCTCCYAAGCACCTGGCTGATGTAACCCTTGAGTTGTAACATAAAAGGAGGCAGCCCTGGCAAATACATTTCCACAGATAAAGCACTCCTGACCATGTAGAAAGGATCTTTGTCCTCTTGCCATGTGTTAAATCTGCTCAGAGCACATGTAGCTGATCTGGCCCCTGAGGCTGCACATAAATGTATTTTTGAAACATGCCAAATGGGATGCCTTGAGCATCATGTCAGTGCCTCTTCCACGCAGAGCTCTTGCTGGGTCTTCCCTATAGGGAAATTAGGCTGTGTGATAGCTACACAGCACAGGATTACTCTGATGAGAAGATACAGTTCTGCCAGGATATTCCCATGACCTGGGAACTGTTTATAGACTGTGCCCTACAAGGAAGTTGTGTAAACCTGCAGTCTTGAATTACATTCCCTTTACTTTCTGATTYCCTCTAGAGTAAGCATGGACAGTTYTGGGTATCCACAGAAGCAGAATTATTAGCACCTCAAGWATCTCCAGGCCTAAATAAAGGGTTAGGTGGCTGCTGAGTAGTTTTATTTAATCTAAATCCCAGATTGCAGTTAGGCCCCTAAAGCTTGTCCAAGACTTTCAAAGAGCGTTTCATAGTGCAAGTTTCCATCAGTATTTTGGTTACTAATGGATGCAGGCATCAGTCCCAGGGGAATTTGTGTCAGTTCACAGGGTAGCAATGAGAGGGATGCTGTTGRGCAGCAAACTCAGAAATGTGTCGTGGTGGCAGGAGAGTTTTGCATGAACACAGAGAAATTACTCCAGGGGACCACTAATCTACAGTGGTCTCCTGGGCTCCTTTTTGACAGTGTCAACAAGGCACTTGTTGACAGTTTTCAAACTACAGCTACTGTAAAGGAATGATTAAACAGGTGGTGCTAATACTGACTGYRTTACATGAAGTCAATATATCACWCTAGTCCATGGCACTAATACTTTAAACATGAAAAGTGGCCTGTGGCCACTGATGAAGGAGCCAATTTCTGTACTTTGCTAAATCACTTTGGGAAAAATAGAAATGATTGATTTAAGCCTCCAGCACAAACATGCACTTGCCAGCTCTCCTGTTGAAGATTTCCACTCTTGGAATAGGCATTGCCTTGCCTAGATGAAATCTTTGGAGTCTGCTGCCAGGTCTTTTGCCAAAATCATTAAACTGGTTGAAATAACAGCACTGTCATTTGTCTTCCATTTGATAGCTTGTGGGCAAAAATCCAGAGCAGCATGAGCACAAGATCAGGAGTTTTTGCTCCATTTGAAAAAAAAAAATTTGAAAGTTTTTCTTGAGTTTCAATTGCATGTGTACCAGGTGCAGAGCTTTATGCTGCCCAATGCTCACCAGTGCCCTGAGCCAAGAGCAGGAGAGAAGGCTGGCATGGCACAGAGGATGCCAATCAAGCAGCTCTTACCTGTCACTGAATGTCACAGCTGGCARCACATTGAACAGCAATAGAATACAACAATAAACTATTGCAGCTTCTACTGAGTTTTCAAGCACTGCTGTTCTGTGTTTTACAAGGCAAAAGAGCTGAGGAATAAAATTTACTGTGACTAAGCATCGCAGTTACCGATAGTTTATTATTTTCCTGACAATATTTAACAGGTAACTWACAGTGTGTCCTGACAATGCTGACTGCATTCTGGGTGCGTGGATGTGTTGCAGGACTTGATTCAGCCCTGTGAATGACAGAGGTTGTTGATATAAGAAGGCAGCTTTATGTCATCTGGCCTGGCCTCCTTTACAGTTCAAGTCAGGCAACCTCTGCCAAGCACTTTGTGAACACTTTGACCCATCTGTAGAAGACACCCCATCCTCTCCTACCAGTMAAAGTAGAGGAACCACCAATGCCATTAGTAATTTTTACTAGCAATGAGTCATTGTTTGCTTTTAAAGTCTGCCTTATGTCTATTTTAACTTGTTCGGGCTTAGCTTGCAGCTATTTGTCTTTTGCCCATGGTTTAAAGCACTTGGTAAGTCCCTCTAACAAAATACAGTAGATGGATTTTTCACTAAGYCAGAGGGAAACCTTCTAAGTCTCTCACCATCAGGTATTTGTCAGCCCTCAAATTGTTTTCTGTTGCTGTTTTCTGCTTTCTCTCAATTTCTCTCCATTGTTCCAGTTTCTGCATTTGTCCAAACACAAAGTAAAAATCAGATCCTAGCAGCACTGAAGAAGTAGCACAGAACAGGACAAGCCCCAAAGTGTTGTAGTGGGGTKCCTGGCTTCCCCCCTTCCCCCAGCTGCTGCCCTGCCACCTCTCCCGGGAGGTGCCTGTGCTTTGTTTTGACACTGTAATGTATCGTCAGCTCTTTTGCACACCCAGAGGTGCAGCAGYCTCTGTTTTTTCCAGTGATTTGATTTCTGACTCACTGCTGAGTTCAGTGGTGGTCCAAGGAGGTCAGAGGTCTCCAGGAAGTCCAGCACAGCGGGAGAGCTGAAAAGGCTCTGGCCCAGGGTCTGACACAGATATGGTGGCACCTGGCAGTGGTCACAAGCAACATCACTGAGCTGCCCTTTCTTCAGCACTGACAGATTTGAGAGCTCAGCCCAGATTTGGGAGGAGGGTGACTAATTCAGTGACTGTTTTGAGGTRTGGTAAGTAAACAGGCCCTGGGAGKAGTGGCTGGATGTGGGGAGACCCTGCCCGGGTCAGCTGGTCTCTTCTCRAGGACAGCGATGGTGCACCAGAGAGAAAAGATGCTGATCAAAAAGATTTGGCAGATGCTAATATATGACAGAAAGGTTTCTGCTCTCTCTGTCCCTCACTGTGCTCAGAAAGCAGCAGTTTGAGCATCTYCCCTCCAAGAGGACACAAGCACCTGGCAATGCTGATTGAGACACCCAAACCCCAAAGAYTAGTGGGATGGGCATACCAGCCCTGGTGTCTTTGGATCATTCAGGTGATCAGCCATTTACTGACGCTGTGGATCTCCACACCCTGGGGTTCCTAAGGCTCCCCACAGGGCTCAGTTCCTGGCTGGATCCTGTGCTCAGGTCCTGCCTCTCCCTGAACAAGGAATGAGTGTCCCCCAGCCCTTTTGGGGATATAGGATTTGAAATACGTTTGGATTGCAGAGAATATTGTGGTGCTTTTACAGGCCAAGGTGCTGTGTTAAGCCACAGAACAGACACAGCTATTTTGCTGGCAGCTTTACACCATGAATGGTTTGGATCCAGTGCTCTGAGGTGTTTGGGGTGTTTTTTCTTGCTAATTTTGAACAATCAGATCCCTACAGTCACCTCAATTAGTCTGAGATAATTTCTGGTGGAGGTTTTCATTTGAGGAAAAAAAAAGTTTCTTTTAATAGTGAAGTCTTTGCAAGTAAAAGGCCCTGTCAGAGCACTTTGAAAGTGATTACAGTGACTCACATTTTTAATGGCTTTTTTTTTAATCTCAAAAATGGCTTTCTTCCAAATAAAATCCTACAAGGCCTCATATAACAAACAAGGGTTACTGCTCTTTTCCACACATAACATGAAAAATATCCTTGAGTGGAGCGAGCTGCAGCCCATCTGCTGTAGCTTGGCCGGCGTGCGGCGCAGCTCCCTGGCCATTACGCATGGCTCTGGGTAAAGCAAACCACCTGCTTCCTGCACGAGGTCCCACAGCCTCCCCCGTGCTCCTCCGAGGAGCAAACCCATCCAAACTGCTGATGGGGGATGACAGCCTTGGCATTCCCTTTTGCTGCATTTGTTCTGATGCCATTTGTTGTCCACTCAAGTGCTCCGTGGACTTTCGTCTTCTTTTCCATCCAAACTAGAAAAAGGCAGGCTTYGCCAGGGATAAATAGACTCTTACTTTCCTGTCTATTGCGCTCCCTCAATCTCCAGCTGCAGTCAGCAAAGTCTTCATCTGGGAACCCAAAAGGGCACCCTTGAAAGGGAAAGGAAAAGAGAGAAGTCTTGGGGTGATTTTTCCAAGGAGCAATCCAAATATCAGCCCCTCCTCCCTGATTCAGGGTCTGAAGCTGCAGATGCTTAACTGAGCTGAACCTTTCATATTTCCCATTTATGTCAAACAAGTGCTCACTTTAATTCCAGAAGCATCCCTGACATGTACTTCCCAGACACATTTCCTAAACACAGCACAGGCAAACTGTAATTTTGCAAAGCCTTTGCTGAGTAAAGGATGGCATTTGCCCCAAGCTGCTCGCCATCCTGCTGCAGAGCTCTGCCAGCTGAACGGACCAAAGGCAGCACCGTTATCCTGCACATGCTGAGCATCCTCTCATGGCCATCACTGTCCATGAAAGGAAACTTCTGCTCTTCTCAATCACTGCAGAACAGTTTGAGTCCTCAAAGCAAATGAGGGACACCCCCCATCCACCAGCTACACTGGGAGGGTGTCCTGCAGCCCCCTCTGGGCTCAAGAGCTGGTCATGGCTTCAAAKGACACAGTGCTTTACAAAACAAAGGGTTTTATATGGCCTGAGTGAGGTCAGGGTACACACCGCTCCAGGCACCTCTTAGTGGTCAAAACATTAATGTGACATTTGAAAGTCCAAGTTGAAATCCTGAACTAGAGACTATTAGGAGTGTCTTCTGGAACTGAAAGAACTGGGCTTTTGGGGAAAGAGGCCTCCTGCTCAGCCTTGACCCTGCTGCAGCAGTCTGGAGGGTGCTGAGGTGGCACTTTGTATGGCCATCAGGACAAGATGCTTCTTCTATCTTAAAAAGAAATTAAATCCACTGCTGTTGTTTTACTAAGAAATAAACAGTTTTCACTACTTCACTGAAGTTAAACCATACTCTTAAATTCACTGACTATAAATGGCACTATGGCACAACCATAATAATTATATATTGGCACTATTATAATGGCACAATCATAGTGGCACTCTGAGGTAAACTCATATGAAAAATTTCCTCTCAGATGGGAAAAATTTGTCACTTTTATGACCAGCTCAAAATGTGATCTTGCAGTAGAGAACAAAGCAGTGCTGCCTGCTGTGCCCAAGACCAGGGTTGAAATAGTGTCATTGGAGAAAAAAAAGATTTTGTGAGTATGTGTGGTTAACTGCATATTTATGTGGCATAGATTAATATGGCCCTTGTACCAGCCCTATCATGTGTTTTTTAAAGTGCCATGTTCCGTGCCACTCAGTGCTCAGAGGACACCTTTTTATTATTTCTTTCCTAGAACTGAAGTTGTGCAACATCCAGTAAATATCAGCAAAACTCAGAAAAAAATAGTAATTTACAATGCATAAAWAAGTTTTCTAATGCAAAATGGTATCCCATCTTAAATATGTCATTGGCCAAAACCATTGGCCAAAACAAAATCATAGCTTAAAAATGTAGCGTGTTTATCTGGCCAAAACTCAAGCCTATGTTAAATCATTTTGGTTTGCTAAATGATGGCTTTATAAACACCAAGCCACTGGCAGAGTGAGGTGGCAGTTGGGCTGCATGAAACAGGGTAGAATGTGCAACATTCAGTAAAGCACTGGTTAAGGTTATCTCAACATCAAACTACAGGAATAGTGTAAAAAAAAATTACAGGAATGGTCCTCATCCTGTTGCAGCAAATTTAGGTGCTCACAGACTGCAGAAGCCACAGCAGATACCACAGTCCCTGTCTTCTTCTTTTCTTCAGCTGTTTGATAGTTGAAAACCAAACTGCTGGACTTAGCTCGGGGTTACTGGGTGACATTCAGACTCTTGCCTTGAGCCAGCACTCACAACACACTGTGTCCAGTACAGGTAAGAAACTATCCTGAATTCCTGGCTGTTTGTGGGTGGGTGATGTTTTGGTTCCCTTTTCCAAAAAATGGAAATCAGTTTAAGTCAGTATAGCTCTAAAACCTGACCTCCTCCTTTCTGCAACAACTACTCCTGTTGACTCTTCCCCATGCCCTCCCTTTGCCTTTCACAGGAGGACTTTGGGCTATTTCTGTGATCTTTCAGTGATRAAAGAGGCACCAGAGCTGTCACCAGTCAGGGCACCAGTCTGAGTCTTCTGCACACATTTGTGTTTGRCATCTTCTGCTTAGAGTGTTGTCCTGAATCCTTTTGGGTCAGCTCCGTATGCTCTGAGGCATCTGGGCAGGGCCAGTGGGTGTGTCTGCAGTACAAACAATTCACTTGGATAAAAGGCAGCTGAAAAAGCCAGAAGATAAGGGGCTGGTCTGTATGTCCCAAACACTSATARCCAGATARTTATGGAGCSARGGATTGTTGGCAATAACCATGYCTGTGAGAAAGATCAGGATGTGTCYGGRCAAGGGTGGCACACAGAGSTAGGACAGTGCTCTTCTGGGACAAATGATCTTCTGCCTCTTGGAAATGGGCATGGGCTGTCAACCATGGGCTGACCCAGTAGAAGTGGGTAAAGGCCACCTAAGGCCCTCAAAGCACTCTGGCTCATTTCCAGAAAGTTTGATAAGAATAAACTGCTCMCAATAACTAATTCACATAAAAAGCAATAAATTTAGATTCAGGGAGGAAAAAAATTGTCCATAAAAAGGCACTCCTGGGACCCTGGACAACCCATCAGCTGGATCAACTCTGGAGCCAGGACTGGTGATCTTTTCTTTTTTTCTTTTCTTTTCTTTTCTTTTCTTTTCTTTTCTTTTCTTTTCTTTTCTTTTCTTTTCTTTTCTTTTCTTTTCTTTTCTTTTCTTTTCTTTTC
>NW_026623294.1:968669-1108333 GCF_030028575.1 Malurus melanocephalus | reverse complement strand
TCTTCCTCTTCTTTTTCACACTACCCCTTATCCACCACAGTGTGTTTGCACTAGACTAACTGGTACTAACACACCAGATTCCATGCCAAGTGTAAAATTTACTAATATAACATCGTAAGTTTTTGTGCACCCTCTGACATTTGTTGCTCCTTTTCAAACACAGGCATGTATGAATCTTGAGTGCTGCCTTCCCCTTAAGGTGRGACACCACAGCAGCATGAACAGAAGAATAAATCAGCTTACATGTGTCATTAAAAAGTGTCTGCAATTTAAAAGTCTCTAGCTAGCTCTGGGAGAAGCAAGCAATAGAACAAGGCTCCAATGAGCTTTACAGTAGAAACACCAGGAGCAAGACACCTAACTRGTGTTAGGATGGAGCTGCAAGATGGATGATGTGTTTGTGTGTAACATCCCCAGATGAGGAGATCCCTCCCTGCCCTGTGTTCTGCAGGCTGCTGGAGCTGTCAGACCCAGCTTTGGCTTCCTGCAGTGACAAAGCTGTGATGTAAACTTCTGTCCACAGCAACAAGCACCTCTTCTCTTTACAGTGGAGCTGTGAGGAAAGAAAAAATCTTGGATTTGACTGGAGGCTGTGCAGTAGCTGAGATATTCCAGGAGTGATATTTGTATGGGAAAGGCCAMCCTGGCCTACTGCAACAGTGGTAGAAAAGGCTTCGGCAACATCTGTAGACAAAAGGAGTGCAATAAGTTGATAATATTAACCTGCTGGCTTTATTATTAATACTGTTGCATCTGATATGCTTCATTCATGAGAATTAATTGGAAGAAGGAAGCCTAATACAGCAATCTGTCATTGTCTCTAAAGACTACAGACAATGCATGAGGCAGGTATTTTGTGTCTTCACAAAWAAATGAAATAGTGGACAGACTTCTCCAAAGCAGTGTTTCTCCATGCTTCTAAATCCWAAGTTCCASTAACTTTTTTGAGGATTAAGCTGCRGACTGCTTGAGCAGTCTTAATGTGGCAGATTTCATGAATAAGCAACTGAAGATTAGGGTGCCCTATGGAAGCTGTGACAGCGTGTGTGTGAGATTTTGGGCAGYTGGGATGGGAGAGGTAGTGGGGAGAGTTGCTTGTTTTAGAGTTAGCTCAGAAACCACKCTCAAAATTCTTGCAGAAAAGAGTGGTCCCCAGGTCTCAGCACAGGCTGGGGGGTGGTCAGACCTCTCTGCTGTTATCCACAGCTTTAACTCACAGCAGAATAGAAAATAGCACTCTAAGTGTTGTCATAGGGAAGGAAATATTTAAAATCAGTGCAAACATAACCCATGCTGGTCTGCTGCAAGCATTTGTGGAAAGCCAAAGCTCAAGGACCCCCTGGGCATTCCCATGAGTCAGAGCATAAAATCACAGCTGATCCAGTCAATACCTTAAACTTACTGACCAATGTCAGTGATGATCAAAACATGGAAGAACTGAGAGGGATGTAGATTTTAAGGTCAGTTACATCAGCAGTCACAAATTAAAGACCATCCCAAGGAGAAAAGGTGGATGGGCTTCAGATGATAAGGGCAGTAAATGTACAGATCCCTGAAAAGAGMCAGATTTCCAATGGTTACTTTAATTTTCTGCATTGAGGAGTAGTCTTTTAAGAGTCTGGCAACACTTTCTGAGTTCAGAAGAGGTCCTTCAGAAATGAGACATATAAGGATGTTCTGACTAAAAGCAGAACTCTCTCCTCCATCAAATTTCCTTTCAAATAGTAATAAAATGTAAATATTGAAGTCTCCTCTACTTACAACAGTCCTGTTTTTCTGTTCTTTTTGAGGAGCACTTAAGAAAGACATCTCTTTTTCCTTTGTCTGTAGGAAAGCAATAAAATTACAGTCATCTGAAAAATACTGGCACWAGGTTGAAAAAGGATTAGGCAGAAGTATGTCAGAGGGGAAAAAAAGGAAAACKAAATATTTGTTACAGCTTAAGATAACTGAATTCCTCTAAATGAGTAGCACATTTATGAATGTCAGAATTTTCAAAGGTAACCTTTATTAAATCTCTTAAAAAGTCAACCATCAACTCTCTCATGGTTCAGAGTCTGTACAGAAAAAAACAGTAATAAAACTTGGAGTGCAATAATCACTGTTCTTCTTTCTTTAAATGAGAGTATATGCACGTGTGTGTGCATCTCAGTGTGRGTGTAAGACAAAATGAGTCTCTCAAAAAGCAGGACTTGCATGTCTCTGCATTTATCATGCATTGCTGACTCCAAAATACAGAATTCTGAAAAATGAAGTCTTGATTCTCCACTACAGGAAGAACTTTTTTTTCCCCGCCTAAATCATCAGTTAAAACATTTTAGGATTAAAACATGACTAAACCTAAACATTTTCATTTGGAGCAAGCATTTTCCAGCAGGTTTGGGTGGTCAGCTGTGATCATTTGGCTTCTATGAAGTCATTTGCAAGGAAGAAAAAAGGACTGTTGTGATTTCAGTTTTTTTCAAAGATTTCTTTCTTGATAATGTTATACAATAAATCCCTAAAAGCTGGTTTATTGGCCAGCTYCACAAGACAAACAGTGAACAAATTGGCCTGGGCAAGGAAAGCTTTCCTAAGATAATTAAAAACAACTTGTGCCGGCACTGTGAGAAAGAAGACAGCTTTCAAAATGTTTATCTTCAAGCTAAAATACAAGTCCCAAGTCTGAGTTTGAAAAGCAACTGAAAAATTGTTGTCCCTGGAGAGGAGCTGATGTGCAACGGGGGCCAGGCTGTGAGCACCACCAGGTGGGATTGGGGCCAGCAGATTGGCTGGGATGGCCACAGGAGGAGCTGTGCAGGGACCTCCTTCCACTGACACATTCCCCTGGTGTCAGAGACACAKCCTGTGCCAGCTGTGTCACAGTCCCTGCTCACACCCCACCCAGCATCTTTAGCCTCTCGGTTTGGTCCCTCCATCCATTAGAACCTATAGATGATCAGGCTGAAAAACTCCTTTATCTCTCCTGCCACTTCTGTGAACCACCCTTCTGCTGAGACATCCAAAATAGCCCCTTTTTTGCYAACATACCCTTCTCCTGTTGCTCCACTTCATSTTGGCTTCATGCARGTTATTTAGGCATTGAKTTACGTTAAAACCCAGGGCGAGAARGGAGGCCAGCATGGTGGGAAGGCTTTGGTTGTAACCTCACTTTCAGTCCCTAACTTGAAGAAACTGCTGCCCCCTGATTCCAGATTTCCCAGTGTTGAGCTGCTTGCAACTTGGTGGGTTTGTGTGTTTTGAAACACTTCCCTCACATGAAGAAAGGAACCAAAGTTCAGCCATTACTGCATGAGCAAGAAGTGGAGAAAAAAAGGCCACTCATTAAAAAAAGTAGTCAGACCTTTTCCCTGCCTTCATTCCCAGTCCCAGCAGGACTTGAAGCAGAAGGCAGTTTCAGGCAGTGACATTTCCTATGGAACTATATCCACTGAGTGGAACACAGGGCCAGGTCCTGGAGGAAACTTTGGTTKTTGATTGGGTGTTTACAGAGATTTGGATGCCACCTGAGGAGCGTGTGAGATGGGGAGTTTCTGTCTCAGTCACTCGTTAAACCTGCACCTCGGACCTTTCTGTGCAGCAAACACCACMTGCAGGACCACTGTCTCCAGAAATRAACAGTCTGAGGAAGACAAGGGTCTGGAGAGGAGGACAAACCCCCTGGCCAGGGTGAGCTCTTGCTCTGACAGAATTGTTAGTAGAGGTCTCCTCTATGAGCCTCAGACCTGCAGGTTTGGTTGTTGGCTGGCTGCAGATGAGAGTTTGGACAAAGCTTGTGGGCTGTCCCCTGCTCGCTGTGTGAGTTCTTCTGCTGTGCCATCTGCAGAGTGTGTTGGGCTACAAAAAATGCAGTGAGCTCCAAAAATGCAAATGAGTTGGATATCTAACTAAAGAGCRTGGTCAGAGTGGATTTAGTTTTGAAGATCGATTTCTTTGAGAACTAGGGAATAATAGAGCCCAATAAACAGCAMAAGGGTACACTAAACACTGTCCATCACTTCACAGAAAAGTGACATCTTTGCAAAGGGATCATCTCTTATTTGTGTCTCTTTCTTTAGACTAAGAGTGGCATCTCTGCTTAGTAAATACCTGATCTGTCCTCAGTGCATTTCGTGCTACTGAACAGCTTTATTGGAACACAGGATGGCACAGAAGCAAAAATCTCATTAGGGCCTCTGAGACAACACATCAGCTGTATCAGGAAGAGCATATAACATCCAAGGGGAAAAGATTAAAMCACCAAACTTATGAAAAACATTGTCAAGAACAAATTTCAGACCTACCTTGTTTGTTGCAGCCGTGACTTAGGCAGAGTTGTTACCACCACAGCAGCTCTGCAGCCCTTTCTTGCAGACAAAGCAAAACACAAATATTGARGTATATTAGAGGTCTGTAGCAATACGAGAAAGGGCCAAAATGGATGGTGGCAAATAGTGGGGAAAAGGTCATGAGAAAAAAAATGAGGGAAGTAAGTTGTATTAAGCAGAAAAACAGGGCATGACCCTACCATCTGGCAAAGTTACAGAAATGTTAACCTTTGGAAATGCTATTAGTTCACTGCTGTTGGAAAGTTGGCCAGAAAGGCAACACTCAGGACTGACTCAGTTCTAGGGTTTCTGCTGTGCTAAGCACAGTAACACATGAACACACCTCCTCCCCTCTTGGAGGAACGCTCATAAGGAACAGCCACTAAATACTCTGTTATTCCTAATATTTTGCTACCCTAGGCAACCAACCATCAACTCCACTCAGCATGACATAGCCTGCAAGAACTAGATAGTCTAGAATCAATTTGCTACTCCAGTTGAGTTTGATTTTATGATCCTAACACTTGTCATTTTGGGAAGGAACAAAACATTCACTGTTCCCAGGGTATGTAATGCTACTGGGAAGCCATAAATTTTAATTCGGTGCTTTATTTCCCTCGTGAAGAGATGTTGTTCATATGTGCTGTCACAGTTGGGGGTTCCTCTTTTTTTCCTTGTCCCTTCATTAAGTTGGAACACACTCAGAAACACGACAGCTTTTGTTTCCATCAATGATGGATGTTATAGCAAGAGTTTTGGTCTGGTTTTCTTGGACTAGGAATTCTTTCGCATGAAATTTTCTGCTGGGTGAGCTGGCACTCCTGGCTCCCTCTCCCAGCTCTGCCAATCACCATGTGTTTTCCCCTTCAGCATTCGGCTTGAATTTGAAGTGGCAGGATATAGAGATTGATGGTTTTATTCTTTAGAGGAAAGGAATCAATTCAGAGTGCATGCTGGAGCACAAAAGAGACTTGGGAAAGAGAAATGCTCTGCCAGTTTATCCAAGTGTATTTTAGGGATTGAAACTGGAAGCAGAAAGCTTACTAAAAATATTTGTGTTTTTTATTTYAATTAATATTTTAATTTATTGGAAAACCCATACTCCATGGAGTCTCTTGTAAGATATATGGCTTCTTATTTGGAAAAAAATACCTGGATAAGTAAAAGCTTTAAAAAGTATCTGCTTTTCATTCTTTRCCACTGTATTTTCCACCTGAAAAAATTTTACCCTGACAAAAAATGAAGGTACAGAGAGCAGAATATTAACAGTCTCAGTTAATAGAAGGATGTCTACTGCAGTCTGTGAAAGAAGAAAGGTGTTATACTAATGGAACTCTTAATGACAGAAATCAAAGTTCAAAGGACAATCTCTTAAGGATTTTCTACAATATTATGCTATGGAATAAAGGTATATCCTGTTTGTGAGGTCAGAAACCCCGTTTAGCTCCCGTTTGAGAAGACTCAAGCTTCAGTCAGGAGATTGGCTGAAGCTTTTAATATTTTTCAATATATAGTGGTCTTAGCATTTTGAGAACTGAAAAGGAGGAAACATACTTTTATGTTTTTCTCCAAGTCTAGGTCCCCAYAGAGTAATTTATGTCCTTGAAAATATGCAAATTAATTTTACAAATGGATTTGGATAAGAATCAATTTTTAATGGTCATCAATTTCATGACCTTGCAGACAGAAGAGGTGACCTCTCTTACTGCTTAACAGACTGAAATCCAGCTGACATGTGGAGTTCACTATTTTCAATGGTRAAAGGAAGTCAGTATTTTTGGTGGGGTTTTTTGTTCCCATCCCTGAAGAYCACATGAAACCTGGCTACTGTCCTGGGACTTGTAGTTCAAGTTATTGTCTTTATAGTCCCTGGAGTTAACCTAATAGCCTGGGATCTTCACTGCAGAAAACATTTGGACAAAAATGAATTTATGTTGTATTTCCTGCATATTTTTGATAGTTGTTTGGCCAGACTAACAGCATCCCCCCTTGTACTGTGGGACAGTAATCTTTCAGCTTTTGATGGTCTTTCACAGAAGGAAATCTGAATTTAAAAAAATACAGTGTTTCAAAATAAAGGCCAAGATTTACTCAGAATAGGATCAAAGCAGAATTTAAAAGACAGATGCAGCATAGACACAGCCTTTCCCTCTTTCTGTGGTCTTTACTACACTTCTACAGGAAAGTTGTCAAAAAATGAACTGTTCCACATGAAATGGACAGGACAAGAAGTACAAACTCATGGGGGRAGSCASGTTGGAYGRGGCTTTGAGCAACCTGGTCTAGTGGGAGGTGTCCTTGMCCATGGCAGRGGGATTGGAACTAGACAATCTTTAAGGTCCTTTTCAACCCAAACCATTCTATGTTTCTATTATTTTAAAGATGTGTGAATGCTCTTCTGCTCCTCAGGAAATCAAAGAAAAGTATTTGCTCCAAGGGAAGCAGAGATTTACACATCTGTTCATTAGGAAGCCTCTTACCCTGCGTGTCACGTGTGTTTGCAAACACCTGCACAGCCACATCTTGGAACAGCGGAGAGCTCTGGCTTCACACCAGCCTATGTACAACAAARAGGGGTTGGTTGCCTATGACACCACAAACAGGCCTTCAGGCAAAGAAGGAATTGCTATTTTCTGGATATTTCTGCTTGTGCTGCTTTTTACTCCAAAAATGAGTAAAACTAACCTTCTGGATGTCTACTAACCTAAAGAAGGATTTTTTTTTTCCTTTTTCTGTTTTTTTTTTTTTTTTTTTTTTTTTTTTTTTTTTTTTTTTTTTTTTTTTTTTTTTTTTTTTTTTTTTTTTTTTTTTATTTATTTTTTTTTTTTTTTTTTTTTTTTTTTTTTTTTTTTTTTTTTTTTTCAAATTAACAGAGAATTCCCTGGATTAGGATCTCTGACCTATTTATTAGAATTATCCTTCCTTCTCCAACATCAAAGGAATCCAGAGATTCCCATGGGAAGGACTGGCTTCTACACCTTTTGACAGAGGTGCTGTCACACTGCTCTAAGAGCAAGTTCTACTGAGGTTGTTTTCTCAGGYTCCAGTGTGAGTGGCACTGGCTGCAGCTGGACACCTGCAACACCCCATAAACCTCCTTTGTCCCAGTGTCAGGTATAGGGAGACTTCAGGGAATACAGAAATCTCTGGTTTTGGGGTTGCCATTCTAGGAGTTGTGCCAATGTGTGCTGTCTGTAGGCATAAAAGTAAGTTCTTAAAGATGCTAACAGAAGCTACACCTATTTTTAATAAATTAACTCTAATGAATACAAATAGTTAATGCCTCAAAACACAGTAGCTCAGTGAAAACCTTAAAAAGACTAAAGGAAACTACAGTTCTTTTTTAAGACATTCCTCWGACTACTATATGCTAATGTTCATATTCATCTGCTTCTCCTTGAAAAAACAAAAACAACTGGTTACAGTTTTCAACCAATTTCATAAATTTTTGTGCCTTCATTTGGAACCCCCTTCATGTATTTGCCAACTAATTTAAAAGAATTATTGCATTGCAAAAATATTCAGAAAACCTGGATGCAATTGATTCCTGTAAGACATTCTGTTCTACAGGAAAATAAATTATCCATTGTTAACTCTTTAATTCCTGCTGGTCTGTACCAAAACTACTTCCACATGCATCTTAAAAAAAAATTAAAATCACTGCATTAAGCAGCCGCCCATCTGAAAAGTGTATTTTTAATTGCAGATTTATGGTTTTTTCTTCTGTGCATGCACTCTGGATCTTTTTTCAGCGTTAAGGAACTGTAACAGACTTTGATGTGKATGATCCCTCTCTCCCACTCAACCCAACTCATCCTGAGCAAGTGGCTTTGCCTGTGGGGTGAAGCTTTCTTGGATGWCACCTGGTACAACCCAGGTAAGATTTTTAGAAGTGTGTGTATGGTATTTATAAATAACTATAACTGTAGACACACAAGATTCTTCACTAGAGCCACARTTAAAATAATTGGGGTGTCTCTAATGGGGAGAACAAAAAAATCTGAGTAATAGAGCTCTACATAACTCAGATTTTGCCTATCCAAGACTGTTTTTATTTCATCCTTTTGTTAAAGACAAAAAAAAAATAAAAAGCCTTTAATATTACCCAAATGAAAAAAGAGAGAAAACCCAGAAGAGATGTGTGAGAGAGCTTCAATGGACATATGAGTTTGCAGGTGCTTGGGATCTCCCATCCACYACAACCATTTCATTCTTCTTTAAAAAAACACATTTTCTGGGCTAAGAAACAGGATGCTGAGCTGAAACAGCTTCCTCATCCTGGCTATTCATTTCATCTTGAAATGAAATTAAATATTGAATTGCATCCTTTCTAGAAATTGCAGCAAATCTTCACATATTTGGAYCATGAAAGCTGCCACTCTCTTCCTTCAGACTGCCTTTTCATTCTCTGCTTTACTCTTGCTGTGTCCTGAATGTATTTTTGATTCTATTTTTTTAAGAATTGGACTTAGCTGTGCCAAGCTCTCAGAATAGCAGCACTGCTGTAAGCCCATGACAAAAATACAGCTAAAATGTGTCAAGCAAGCTGATGCTGATAGATGTCAGGCACATCTTGGAGTGTCTAAAAAATGCAAAAAAAAAAAAAAATCATTCTGTGCAGGCATACTTCCTACTGTRGAAGAAACTGAATTTCTTTAAGAGACCCAATGCAATAAATTAAAGCTGTGTTTTGTCTTTTGTCACTCCACCTACTTTGCAAACTACCTGGAACTCATTATTTTGTCCAGTGTCAAGCTGGCTCTGACTTTCAAAGCTGCCATAAAATGGTTTCAGCCCACATCCTCCGTCCTTTCCGCGTTCTCATTATTCTATACACATTTACTTGCTCTTGCAGGGATTTAACGAGACCAGTGTTTGCAAAGAACTYTCATACAGCTGAGTTGAATTTGCAAGAGGTAAACTGTGGGTGCTGTTTACATTACTGACCTCTGGGAAGAGCATTTAGAAGCATGGGATTTTGGGCTGGGGTTTTCTGTAAGYTGCATTCCTGGAAAATAGAACAATGCCATTGCTTGTCTGCTTTTCTGTCTTAGTGCTTCAGAAATCTGCTGTTGGTAGTGTACTCCYCTGAGCTCTGTTCCTACTACCTACCTCACATGGACATGTGAATGGATCAGGTTTGACATATCTGGCTCTTCCAGATTTAGAGCACTGAAAGAAAACTGTCATGCTGCATTTGACAACTCTTTGTCTGCRTTAGCCACAATCCCCCAAGGCTTCCATCTCCAATGTCAATTATTTTCCCAGATTTGTTTCAACAACCCCAACTGCCTCTGTGCCAGGTAACTTCTTCCATTATCTACACGCTGCCAAACAGATTGCCCTCAACATCTTTACCAAACACACAACAATCTGGCCCCAGTCCCACCTCACTTCATCCCAGAGTAATCACCACCCTCCTCTGCAACCTCAGTTTCTGGATTGCAATGGTAAAGAATGTGAAGATCTTGGAGCCCCTCAACCTGGTAGGTCCATTAGTCACTGTGCCTGTCAACACAGCAGGCAACTGCCATGGAAATCGTGGTTCAGAAGGGGAAAAGACCCTTCACCAGGTGAGTCAAACGCAGCAATTATGCAGCTGCTCCAAGGGAGCCACAGAAAGAGCTACAGGAGCAGTGTGTTACCATTCAACCTCCTCACGGTGCTACAGAGTGCCAAAATTGCCTTCTGTGCTTCATTTTAGCTTCCAAAAGCTCTTGCCAAGCACAGAATGAGAGCTAAGGGTTTGTGCTGGCATCCATTTTGAGAAAGTTATCTGGAGGACAGCATGGGAGCCAGAGAGCTCATGAGAGCTGCTTTCACTAGGCGAGAGCTTCCTAGTTCCCAAAAATGCTCGTGYATCACAGCCCACAGGAGCTGATCCAGATGCTCTGGGGTAGTTAACCGATGTGTAGCAACTGCAGTAAGAGCAGATGTTTGCTGTAAACTACACCTGATTCAACACCATGAGCACAGCCATACTGTGCAGCTGATGCACAGATAACGCAGGTTTAATTACCCACAGTTTGATTATCCGGTGTTGACATGGTTTTTATGACTAAGTCACCCCTGAGATGCTGAGAATCTGGAAACTGCAACCACAGATAAAAATTTCCTTGCAGCTACACAAAGTCACAGTACTTTTCTGACAAATTTTGGCTGAGGGTTTTGAGCATTTTTAACTTATCGGGTTTGCAGTGTATTTTACAAGGAGTGAAGTCTTAAGGCATAAATCATTGAGTTAAAGGAAAACAACTGTGTAACAATATTACAAGATATACAGAACAGGATGCACTTGGGTTCCAGTTTCTGTTCATTGGCTCACCAGAGACAAGGATCATAAATCAAAAAGAAAGAATGGAAATCAAAGAAAAGTAACAGGAAGTGTCAAAATGAAAACCTGGCAGAAATTACCAATAGGAAAAAAAAAAGAGGAAAGACTCCAGATGTTGTTTTAAAAAAGAAAAACCTGGGAAAGACTCTGAACAAAAGATCTACAAGCAGAAAAGAAAAAATGACAGCTTGGGTGGGAGCTTCTCTTCCTTTCTTAAATACAAGCTAGGTCTGTTGAGGCAAGAAAATATGTATCTATTAAGAAGATGAGGGAGGTGATGAGGGAAAAAATCATATTAACATCACCTCCCCTCCTTTCTTCCCATGAAGCACAGCTCTGGAAAGTGTGATCCKAGAAATATTTCAATCGGGCTTACAATTCAAAAGATTCATTAAATCCAGGATGATTACCACGAGAGAACTTGATCAGAGCAGCCAGGCTGTAAAGTTTAAGGGGCTCCTTATTCACACATCCCTACAGTCTGCAGCACTCACAGTCACACGCCAGGAGCGTGTGAATCCCAGCTCTGCCAGCACCAAGCCCTTTCCTCTGGGGCCATCTGCTGGCTTTCCTGCAGATGCTTTCCTGCAAATGCTTTCCAGGACCTCTCTGGGACCATGATTGCTTTATCAGGCGCATCAAAGGTGAGCGGTGTGGAGCCATTCAGGATGATTTCTCAGGGAGCTGCAAACCAAGCTGTGCTGGAAACTGTATCTTTC
Organism: Malurus melanocephalus; assembly: GCF_030028575.1. Classification (NCBI taxonomy): domain Eukaryota; kingdom Metazoa; phylum Chordata; class Aves; order Passeriformes; family Maluridae; genus Malurus; species Malurus melanocephalus. The sequence goes on along the minus strand of NW_026623294.1, from coordinate 1,096,973 downwards.
TATTCCACATGCCACCACAAGTCCCACTGCTRGTGCACATTCTAAAATCTATCTTCTGACTTTAGGAAAAAACTCCAGCTCCACTTCCAATACTTCCCTTGCAATCAGATGTTCTTCCCCCTTTTCCATGTGTGTGCCATATTTAAATGGTCCTAAATGTCAATAATTTTGGGGGTAAGGCACACTAAATATTTCCTCCAGCAACTCCAGCCAACATTAGTCCGTTCACCTAAGACTTTCAAACAAAACTGTGGAAGAGGAAATAAAGTTGAACACTGACACTTGGAAAGAAAAAGTCATTCACTCATCCATGTTTAATTTCTTTAAGAATCACACTTACTCAATAGCCTACTGACACAAGAATAGATTACATTTTTATTTGTACATGATCATGTCAGAGTCATTTTATCAACTGGCATATATTTATATCATGTTGCTACTGAACTACAGCGTAATATTATAAACTTTTTTTCAAGTTCCTTAACTCAGGAATGGCTAGATGTGTAAGGMWAWMAWWAAAAAAAAAAAAAAAAAMCAACAAAATATCAATCACAAACAACCTACTCACACTGCCCCAGCCAAATCAAACACTTCTCTTCCTTTACYCCCAGCATATTTTACAAGTTTTGTGACTGTTTGAACATTCATGAACCATACTGTAACATGAGGAAACCTTCAATTCTAGCCCATTCCATACAAAAATAAATTCATGTTTTAAGGAACAAAAATATCCCCTATTATTAACAGAAAATGTATGCTGACCCACCASTAGCAATTTCCATCTGAAAGGCTTATTACCTTTCAGACTAGGGAGACAGACTGATACGCTTTCCAGTTTAAAAGCTTCAGTTGCTGTTAAATTACACAGCTGGCCTATATTTTATTTGCATTTCATTTAAGCATTCAGCTTTCTCTACCAGATTTCTTGACTTGGCTCTGCACTTGGTTGCCCTGCAGCCACTTGTGTTCAGGTACAAGGAATCAGGAAAGCCCATTGCTTATATACACTGGATCATTGCATGCAGCTACATGCGAAAGTGCACTGCAAAGTCACAGTCCATGTGAGCAAAGACTTTTAAAATGAAAATTATGATTTCCGGTGTATTGTTTTAGCATCCACTGCTTTGAGGAGAAAAAATGAAGAATACACTTTTTTAGAGATAAAGAAGATCATGATAATGATCTGTTTGAAATCCTWAGCAATGCAGACATCAAAAGTAATTCTAGTCTGTTTATGCATTAGTCATTTTCTTGAATAACACTAAAAAGCTCTTTAATTATTTTATAATCTTAGAGCTGTTTGAGCTCAGAATAACCTCAAATCTGAGACAAATCAGAAAGGCCACAGAATACAAAACAGAATTCTTTGGTATTTTTGGCACTCTACTGCACTGCAATGATACTTAAACCTCAATATTAAGTCTTGCAAATCTGTACTGTAAAGATGCTGGAGTCCTTAACAAAACAAGCCCTTTTTTATCTGCTGGCTGGTTGTGTAACATATAAATTAATCCAGTCAGGCTAACAAAACCCAGTGCTTCTCCACAGCCTGAAGCCAATGAAAAATCCCCTCGAGTGACATAACCCAAGACAGTCCTGGAGCAGTGGGAAGTAACATCTGGGAGAGCATCTGACCAAAGACCAAGAATGAGGTCTTCATGGTCCTCAGTTGCTTCTTTATCTGGAATGTCTGAAGGGTCACCCTCTAGAGACTTCACATTATCCTTTCTCTTCTTCTTCTTCTCCTCTTTTTGTTTCTGTACCTTGTCCTTGAATATGTCACGATGTTTGGGTTCTTGAGGACCACAAAAGAGTTTATCTTTGCTTAGATGCAGCAAGTCATCTTCTGTTGGGATGCAAATCATGGCATGTAATTCAGGGTTCCCCTTTCTCAMGAGTGACAAGTTGACCCAAACCAGAGCCCTTGGATAGCTCATCAAGATTGGCAAAAAAACATCTTCAGTCATTTCCTTCTGTCCCAGCTGAGAAATAAGGCGGATTCGCCGGTCCTTCCCAGCAGTGGGATAACACCAGGCTGATAACTGCATGAGCAGTTTCTCACTCCTATTAAAMATTTTCAAAAATAAACATCAAATATAGTTATTAAGTAGTATTACAAGAGAAATCCAGCACCCCGGATATTTGCAAGAGCAAATTAAAAAATGATTAAAAAAAGCCCTGGGGCTTTTTGTAACCTTCCAAGCTGGTATTTGTATCACTCTTAGCATAAAAAGAACATCACTGAGTGGAATTCGTGAGTGTTCTTCAGAAGGAAGGAGACATTACTTGTTATAACCCCCAAAGCCTGTCAAAACCACAAACACTCTGAAGTCTCCAGTGACACTAATGCAGTCCAGAACTTTCAATGTTTTCTTCCCTGGTAACTACACAAAAATGCAAGACCTGTGTTCAGGCACTTCCAATACTGTTGCTGCCCTCATGTGTTGCACTGGAATGCAGGGGATTCTGTATTTTCTAGAGACCTTGTTAAGGAGTGCAAGAACCACCGTGGTGATGAATTAGCGAAGAGAATGAAAGATGACTTTCACAGCAACAGTCTGAAAGTGAAATTTATGAGCCTCTAAAAGCTCTATCGACCTGGAAGCAGACAGAATATGCCAACTCTAAGAAGATAGTAAACTCCAGAGTGTTAAATTTAACATAATTTAAGAAGCTTTCTTCATGTAGTCACCAAGTTGTTAGGCATAAAGCAGAAGGACTTCAACAGTAGATTCTGATTCGTSATAAAACTAGTCAATCTCACTGTATATGGATAAAATAATCTCTCATCTTAATAACTAAGGCTGAGCTCTTCCTTTCCTCAATTCAATAAATACCAATAAAAAAATCAAATGTGTGTATCATTTTGACATACCTGAGAACAATAAAGTCACTTGTCTTAGTTTCATCTCTCTCACCGAAATCTTGGGAGATTGTAACATCCTCTGTCTTTAGGGTACCTTCAGAACTTGCTATTTCCATGGTCTCCTCTACCTCACCAGTCTCAAGAGAAGCTTCTCTGACTTCTGCTTTGTGGTCACAAAAGATCTGCCCTTCAGTTGTGCAGCTCTCAGGGTGTAGGGAGKAAGGACACAAAAATCCTCCTGAAGCTTTCATTCTTCCTTCCCAGTTCTTTGTCAGCTGCCCCCAAGGACAGATGAAAGGAGACAGAGTGCCCAGCTTGACATAATTGGCCCTTTTTGCAGGTGGACGTCTAAATGATAAATCAAGTAAGTAGGTAARAATATTTTCAAAATCAAGTATTTAGAATAGAAAGATAATACACAGTTAACTTTATAATCTCTTTCTATTTTTCTTGAACAAGAATTTTAAAATAACAATCCAGAAAATGCTGCTGTACTTCTGTCAGCTGTATCCTTTCAGGCATGCTGGAAACATCTGCCTGCTGTGCCTGACACCACCACCTTTCCCTCTGGACTTCTCCTACTCTCCTACCTGGAAGGGAAACCAACACCAGTTGGTGCAGAGGACACTTCCAGATACTCCAAACTCATAGCTAAGAGTTGTTCGTTGCAGTACAAATGAAGGCAAACTTCAGACTACCTGATATTTAAAATTAGACACTAAAATATATMTCTTAATTTACTTAATTCTTTAACACTTGGTACATACTTTGATATACTCCTTTGCATTCTCTTACATCCTCCCTCATTTGCTGCTTAGGAATCTCAAAATAGTTTTGTTTATTTTATTGCTATGCAGCCTTGTTACAGCTCTACAACTGAGCATGTCTCTGGAAATAGAAGGGTTTAATTTATATGCCCTGTTTAGCATAGTTAAATATATCTAAGATTCCTTTCTTTTTTTTATAATACTAAGATTTAAAACCTTAGTGAAAGATCTCAATAAAGTCTAAGTCTCAATCAACACAACAACAGGTAATTAAGGGAATAATTTCAGCAGTATTCATTTTKGTCATTCTTGCAATCAATTTTTAAGTTAATGTTACCGTTTGAATTTTTCAAGAAGACTGGTTTCCAATTCTCTGGCAAACTGCATTCCTGCCTGGCAGTCTGGGAAATCATTTGGAGTGTGAGGTATTCTTTGGTATTCCGAATGTTTTAATGCCTCTTGCAAGCCACCAACTCGTACACCTCGATATATCTGTTATAAAAATCAAACACCCAAAAAGCAATGTTTGAACTGATTCCAGGTTCCTAGCTGAAACAAAACATTAATACCCAGAGGGTACTTCCTTAGAAAATTGAAAGTCTAACACTTTAGCTTTAAAAAATAAGCCTAAGCATGATTTCTACAGTTCTAGATGACAACTCCAACAAAAAAAAAGTTTAGTCATGCTCTTTACATTTAAATYTGCAAAACTATCAACAAAACTGAAGAGAATTTCACAGGTTCTGATCAGGAGTGTTGTATTACTTTGACAGCCACTGCCCARTATTTTCTAACCATACAATAGGTATCACTCCAATTAAATCCTCTGCACATTCAAAAGCATAAATTTTACTGCAGAAAGATATTAAAAMTGCCACCAAAACAGGATGCTCCAGACAGCACCAAAGGGGTATTCAAACTTCACTCAATCTTTATTTCAAGCTCTCCCAAATCAGAGCCAGCCAATTTGGTGACAAAGAGGTGTAGATAGCCAACTGGAAATTGATAAGCAGCAGGCACCAAATGATTTCTCTTTAGAGGCATGTGCTTGTAGAAACACAAATAAACAAAACCAGAGAGGTATTGCTTCAGCTTTCTCCCCTGACTCCCCACTGATTTGCTRCTTTTAGGCTGCCATGTGGGCATAGGTGTACCCAACAGAAGACATGGAAAGCTATTGTTTATTTTTAAGTTTCAAGACCAAGCTTATGACATCAACCAGTTCATATGCCYTTTTTTAAAGTGAAATTTTGATCCTGTAATTGGGAATTGGTTATACAATGTGAAGTACACTCTCTAAAATAGATTAATTTAAACTATATTAYAGAAATTATCAAATTTACTTGCAATTTGCCATCAAAGTCACTTACAAAAGGAATCCAGAAAGCCATGCCCCAGCCCTTTGGGAGATAGATATCCCAGCCACTCCCCCATCCTGGTCGATCTTCTCCAGCCATTTTTCCTGGCTGCTGCACCAACAGTATGGGAATCTTAGATTCACAAGGACCCAAATCAAGGTGTGATCCAGGTACCAGTAACTGAGCTCTCATATGGTTTAAATCCTGAGAAGGAGGAGACATTTCCCATAAGTTAATAACSATTCTTCTTCTCTCTTCCAGATACTCTTCCAAGACACAGAGAGAAGGTGAGTTTACAAGCCAGGAAAAATACAGTAGTAATACACTATATATTTGAACAGAATTTCATCAAGGYGTGAAAAATTATTTTATAAAAGAGAATTAAACACCCTTTTTATCCCCTTCTTACTTCCATAGTCCTTGATAAAGAGTAGGTACAATGTACAATATAGATGAAGGAGGAAAAACAGTTTTGCAACTTTGTATTTATAGATTTGTGCACAAAACTAGATTAAACAGGTGCTTTCAGAAAATCTGTCAATACATGGAGCAAATGTGAACGATGTCCAAGGAGATGGAAGATATGGTCATCAAACAGTTTCACATAAAGCAGGCTGGCACCAAGGCTTTGTCAATGACCAGTTGTTATATTCTATTGTACCAGATTAAAAATACATTTATTAAAAAAAACAGACGATTAGATTCCTTGTTTTAACATTAAATTTCACGACAGCATAAAGAACACTGTCATATACAAAAAGATTGTGCTGTTAACTGTCATGTGGTACTGTAATATTTCCTAAGTACTCTGCTTTTTTACACTGTGAGCCAATTTGAAAGAACACAAAATTACTTTTCATAAAGACAATATTTGGAAAGATGTKTCTGYCATACAAATGTTTACTSTTCCTGATTACAATGGTGCCAAAATCACCTCTTGAAACTAGATCACCTTTTTACCCACGSACTTTASGGGCTGCCCCAMCATCATCAATGAAAATGTCAATATAGGAGAYTTCAAACCTGCAACAGAAAATYTGAAGTTCTCTACAAATCATAAATTATTTCCCAGCACACCTACTGCAGCATAGAAACAGAGGATTTATTTCCTTCCGGCTTCCACAGTTCCTTGGTCAGAAGAATCATCCTGGCTACAGCTAAAGGCCAGAGCCTTCCTGTGGCACTCTTTTCTGCTGGACAAGTCAAGGTGATGTAGGAAAATTCAATTTCAAACCCTTCTGATAAATAAACCTACAACTATTTAGTCCTGTAGACAATCCAACAAAGCTTTCTTGTAATTGAATCATGGTCAATGGTTGTGCAAAAACATTATGCAAAGGCAACAAAAAAAAACACCTCAAGTCAGCAGCTGGATGCTATTAAAGAAGTTAYTGATTAATCTTGGATTTATACAAATTTCAGGAGTTTCTTTCTATGGTCTCCATGAACCATCAGCCATTTTCTCCATGGCAATCCACCTACTTAGTTACCTGCTCTGAGATTTTATTTTCAGTGACGTTCTTACAGATGTCGTGGTCCCAGATAAAGCTGTGAGCACAGTCTAGAGGTACACCCTTCAGGTACAGCTGCCTAACTTTGTCATTATCTAYAAAAGAAAAGAACCTTTAAACAAAATTCAAACAATTTTTATGGTTTAAGTACCAAATTACCAAAGCCACTTCTGTATGGTAAGTATAATGAGCAGACAACCAAGAAAATACTATTAAAAGCTCAACAAGCATCACTGCTTCTGGAATATCTTACTATCACATGTTTTTTCAAACACAAAATATTAAATAAACTGTTAGTGTTAGAAAGACTAACCTGGTATTTTCTCATCAGCACTTCTTATTAACAAAGGATATGACCTTTRGCAATCTAAATTAGATCTTTACATACCACCTTCAACATTCTGGAATCTGGCCTTTCAGGCAGGGTGTGAAGCTCAACAGGTTTGGTGAAAATCAGCAACATTACAAAGCCTGAAAAGGTCTGCCTAAGTAAACTTGTAAGAGAAGCAAGAGTTACCTTTCAGAAATGCACATACAGGAAATATTTGTATGGCTATGACCAGTATGCAACTACTTACTCAGCACCAGTTTCCTACTCTGGATCTTTTAAGGGTTTGTGCTTCAAGGAAGGGACTATTCATGCTTATGTCTACACAAATCAACAATTGTACACACTACTTAAGGTAAATAACACTTGCAGCTTTAAAAAGGATTGTTGAACTAYTAAATAACCTATCTCTTCTTCAGTTCTGCAAAGCAAAGAAAATGTGTACCTACCTTTAGTGATCTAAAGATTAAAAGCCTTCAATGTACAGTACAGTATGTAGTGAATGCTGATCGATATTTTAAGTAAAATAATTCTTATCAAAAAACAACATAATGAACCTATTACTAATGCTATGATTAAAAACTTACAGGATTGCTCCCCATTTTATCCTCCATAAGGTCTTACATATTAAAGGAACATAACATGTCAGAGATTATTTTGTTTCTAAAAATCATTACGTCTTTAAAAAAAAGGTTCTAATAATTCTTCCAGGTAATGTAGACAAAGATTCAAGGACAGAAAATTCGGATTATTCAGCGCTAACAGTACTTAACAAGAAGTACTACCAAACATAACTATAATAATTATTTATTTAAACTCTTTAAGATCTACCCATTACTAAAATTTGCAAAATCCTTTGCAAAAAATATTAACTATGGCAGCACTTGTGACAGTTTGATGATCTTACTGATACTTGCTATGCATTCTTGCTAATGAATTAGATTTATATGASGAGAAGAAATGTAAAAAAAAAATATCAGATTAGTGTTCTTAATTCCTTCAAATTAAGAACAATAAAACTAAAAAGGAAATCCTTGCCAATTAAGCAGAATTACTTCTCAGACCAAAAATTAAGGACAGGAAACTGAGCAAGAAMCTAAGAGATCTCAACACACCTACAWGCAAAGCACATTCTGTCTGGAGATAAAGAAAGTGTCAATGCCTCAAAAAAGAARAGAAAGTGAAAAAACTGTGTGGTGGTGGTAGGGAATTCCTTCTTGACTCTTACACATAACCAAGGGGGAAGGGCACATAATTACATGCACACATAAGGTAAGTACCTTTGCCATCTTCTATACAGAATGCATTTGTGAACACCAGTATCTCTTTGTTAAATTATTTTAATATGTTCTAGATCYTTTAACTGCAAATTATTCACTGCAACTTTCTGTATTTTTTTAACATTTTTTTCTGTTACCACAGCTTAGACAGCCTATCCTTGTCCTATTCTCAGAGTTTTTTACAATTCCTATATCCTATAATGGCATGAATATTTTTTCCCACTACAGAAAGACCTTTTAAGTCAGTCTTTCATTAACACCACCCATGCAATACTCTCCTTATTAGCCTAAAATATACTTCTCTAATTGGTACAATCCTTTTCTTTGATCCTCACTGAATCTAGAGGATTTATTCTTTCTACTAAGCATACTATAATTCCAATCATAATCCCAAATCCTCACACCAGTTCTTATTTCTTACCTCTCKCCTGTTTTCCTCAGTCCACATTTTAAGATTTCTGGGGAAATAACTCTACTGATTAATAAGTTGCTGCTAACAGGGAAAGTAAGATGTTAGGGCTAATATAGGAAATAGGAAGTTGCACTACTAAGCATATGAAGCTCATTGACAAGCTACCTCTGCTGGTCTCAATGGTTGGTACTTAGACAATACAGACAGGAGGAAGGCTTTGCTTCATTTCAAGCTATTGATCTGATTTGCAAAGCTGATTATCTGTCTTAGAAGGCAGGCCTGAGCTGTATTTGAAAGTTTTCCTTTCTTCCTTTTGCAAAAAAAAAAAAAAAAAAGAAAAAAAAAAAAAAAAGTGAAAAATACTGCCAGGGAGCAGTCTGAGAGTCCTATGTATGTAGAGAGGGTGTGTATGAGGACAGGTGGGGACAGATACCTAAACTTCTGCAAGAGGTGCATTTACAGGCATGGACCCTTCCTGTAGAAGGAACTTTAGTTCACACATCTTTCATGGTGTGTTTTCCTTCTATACATCTCAGTCACTGATTATTTAGAAGTTTCACCATACATTATGTGGAGTGTTTTTTAAGGCAGTGGAATTTGTTTTCTCCCTTACAAGACAGTAACAACAWATCCAAAGGTCAGAAGTGTACTTTAAACTGGAGAAAAGAACAGTACTAATTTGCATCATGAGAGCACTGACTRCTTACTGGGAGTCTTGACTCCAGCCTGAAGAAATAATAACAGTTGATTTGATKAAATCCAATCAGCCTGTGTTCATAACACTCAGTTTGCATATGTATTGAAGAGAGAGAGTAACTGGGAAAGACTGAAATTACATTTGATTTSTTAGTGTGCTACTCACAGGGAAAAACTACACAGGCATATCTTAGAAGAGCAGTTCAGAAAAAAAAATATGAACAGATGTGTATCAATCCACAGACTCCATGTATTAAAAGTCCCAAGCAAAGGCGATGGCCATAACTTACCTAAACTATTCACCCATTTGACAAACAATGCATCTTTAAATTAGTAAAGATTATCTAAGAAAATCAGTTAGCTTTTTCTACACAATATTGATGAACAAGAGARGTAAAATACAAACAGAATCTGTATGCTAACATACACAGTGCCATTTCAATCTTACTAATACTAATCCTTATAGTACCTGAATGTCCAAAAAGCAAAAAAGGGGAAAAAAGTGTGGAATAAAGCAAAGGTGCCCTTTTATTGCTCAATAAACAAGATGTGAYTAAGGCAAATAAACTACTATTAACATTTTTTAACAAAGATCAGCTCACAATACTACTACATCTGAGTGAGGATGCARCACAATCAAGGCTCAGAATGTTTATGTAATTCTAAGGCCCTTTTTTTGAAGGGGTAGATTAATAGCACTGAAAGGGAATTACAGATCTTAAGAGAAGTCTTTTTTTTGGGGCAAGTTCTACCGGAAGACAGTGTATTGTCTGTCTCCTTTCATCCTTCTGTCTACTCAACTTTTTCAGTCATGTGTAAAAAAAATCCAGCAGAACCTGAATTTGAAGGTATTATGCCATTTACCTTTCCTTGCTAGCTGAACAAGGACCTCCTCCTTCTCCTAAATAAAAGTCAGAGAGGACAAAAGCAGTTTTAAGTTCATGATGAAAAAAAAAATACTCAGAAAGAAACCAAAAAGCATGGCCAGCTTTTCTGAGTACTTGTGGTATGGAAGATAATTTGCAAGTGAAGGATAACCCCAGKTAGAAAGATCTTGAAGATGGACATTTCTATCCAGCCAAAGGACAAAATTACCTTTTGTAGTTGCTAACTCCTCTACCAGCTCAAACCAGTATCTGCAGACAACTGCTACATAGCTCACCTTACTTCTCAGCAGGAAGGAACAAAACCAGAGGTCATGTATGCTGCAGCATTTCCAACAGGAACACTAATGATGAGAAAGTTAGCTGAGCAGAACTAATTAACAGAAAAGCTGTTCTAGATAACAGTGGGTAATAGGTGGATGTAAGAAAATGAAAATAGCAGAATTGTGAAAAGAGCTAAAAGACAGTAACTGAAGTAGGTGTTCAACCTGACTTAAAGTGATATGTAAGACTAGAYTATTCTAGTGTCTTGCAACAGACCRCCAAGGAAATTCAGTATTTTSAAGTCSCTGGAACTTTCAACTTGTCCTATSTGCTACTGCTTGCTAGCTGGCTATCWTGTTTCTTGTATTAGGTGAGGCAGCCTGTGTCCTGTCAACCTAATTGGGAATGCCTGTACTCAAACTGTACTCAAACACCCTTGCACACTGTACATACTCTTGCACTCCATTTTTAGAGGACATTCACACCCATCTGAATTTGATTTTTGCATTGAAACATTGTGTAAGTCAATACTGAAATGAAAATTTCAGAAATTATGTTTGCATCTTTCATCTTCTATCATAACCAGCAGCTTGGCCATCTGAAATACTAATCCTGCCGAGGTAATATTTTATTTGCAGTGGAATTGTAACTTTCAACACWGTAGGCCTATAAACCAGAAATAGCAKACATCTTCTKGGAGGGATAACCAGCATCAGGAAGWCTAAACACCAAACAGAAASTTACTGGAGCTTTTAGCACCTGGGTGGCCTTGCCAGGATTCGAACCTGGATCATCTGTATGGTCAGACAGAGGCTTCCACTGAGCACAAGACCAGCTTTGGTGCAYGTCCCTCCCTCACGACTGCTGTACTAAAACCTATGCAACTTTCAAACTGTTCCTGTTCTGTGAGGGGCTCTAGAAATAGGAAATATTTTGAATAAAAACCTAGAGGAAAACAGAAAGATACAATCCAGAGAAGATGACAGTAAATGAAAACAGAGGTGCAAAGAGAATCACTTCATAATGTAAGCAAGGGATTTTACCTTGGTATTTTTCAAAGTCTGGCATGGCTTTTGTCTTCTTTTTTGGCAAATTGACTCGAGGATCTCCAACAGTGAGGCCAAGTATTGTACCTGGTGGCATTTCTGATGGTGAGCTCATCCCTTTTAAAACACACAGACGAACCATGAAACCATGAAAAGATCAATTAAGTGGTGATCTTTTTCTGCAGGAGTACTTTGTGCATTTTTGCCTGCAGAGATGTGACACCACTGTAAGCCAGTGAAGCAATCCAGAACATTCTTATTTAACATGTTTTGAAACTCACCAATGCTTGCTAAATGTCCAGTAACAAAAAAGTCAACAACAGCAGTGCAAGATTTGGATTGTAATTATTTATATTCAGCATAGAAATGAGATCACTTCTTGAGTCACAGTCTCAATTCATCCTTTTGCATTTGAGAAATTTCAAAGAACAACCAACCTTTCTTTTAAGCTTGTCTTCAAGAGAAAGGAGATTTAGAAGTGTTTTGTAGAAGTTTTACCTCATCTCTTCTTAACTGCCTCACATTGGATACATATCTTGAATACAGTGTGAGATCTACCAAAACCAGTTCCTTACCTGCCTCGGTACTAGAAAGTGAGGAGACATTGTTACGATACTTTATAATTCAGCCAAATACAGAACTGTCAATTTAGAAACAAGCACATATAAAAAAGTATAATACTTTCACTTTGGATTGGAGGCTGCCATTTTATCTGTGGATGTATTGTACAACTGACTGTCTCAATATGAAGCGTATAGTAGGAGAGAGTGAGAGTACACATCACACTGTATATCCCATCAGCAATCTCCTAAGTTCACGAAGATAACAAACAAGATTCAGGTTATAAATTAAGAGCCTGAACTACACAGAGGATTTAAATTCCCTTAAAATAACATTTAGGATTTAAATTCCCAAAGTAACATTTTTCAATTCTTTRCCATGCCCGGCAAGTACCTAAGCACATTCTCTAAGGCATCACTCTCTTGATCATSCTAAAAATAAGCACCTCCAAACTGCAGTCAACTCCACTAGCATGCCAGTTTTGACTGCTAGATTTTAAGTTATCCCCCTTCCACCCTTAGAACCCACATGCCCAAATACCTTCTAAMAGCTGAAAGATAGCACTTTGACACTGATGAAGAGATACTTTTTCAGAGTCCTTGCAGTTTTCTACCCACCAGTTATTCAGTTCTGTCTCTGAATTTGCCATCTCCTGGAAAACAACATATCTAATCAAACTCAAATGGTTATTCATTRTTTTCTATCAGTATGAATTCACTCTCAGTTTGCCTTAACCACTATAGACACTTCCTTCTTCTTTTAAGTTTTAAACCAAAATAATTTTTTTCCTGATGAAGGGCATTCTTATACTTTACTGTACTCCCTATAACCTGTTTAATTTAACCTGTGTTCCAAAAATAAACAAAGCAATCCACAACACTTCCTAATTCGGTCATTGATTATTTCTTAAAGAAAATCAGAGATCTCATGACTTCATCATGTTTGCTACAAGAGATCAAAAAAGCTCCATTAAAATCACAGTGATGCTATGTGCCAAGAGGTGGACGAAAAGCCTAAATCCTGGAGGAACTGCATAATTGACTGAAAACATGTACATTTTCTGTARCTTGCATGCCTTGTCCCCTAGTTCTAGGTACTCTAGCCCATTGCTTGAGAAACAGGATCTGTGGTTTGTCAAAGAGAATATGAATTATTCTAGATCTCTCAGCAGAAACTAAACAGACTCTCAATAGCACCACTGTTTTTATTTTCTTCCTATTTCCACTTAAAATCCAGGTGGGAGTTCTTCCTGAGATCAGCATTAGTCAAGAGGCTCAATGCAGAGAAGCCACCAGAATAATACACAGGTTAGCCTTTATGAAAAGTAAGTATAGATAATTTATGGTTCTTTCTAACAAAAAATACGATTGCACATTTAAAGAACACTACCAAAATTACACTAACATCCAAAGTGCCAATTTCCTTACTGTTTGGATGGAAGCTGCTTTCAGGGTCTCTGTAAGGACGGAGTGTGATAATGGGCCAATCAACCGGTATCTGAGAATCTCCATGCTTCTGTCACTGAAACAGGAAAGTTTCAGGTGAATGGACAATTGTACAACACACATTATTTCCCTCAGTGCTCTTAAGCCAGAATGCAGCTCTGTTATGTGGTTATGGGCCACAGTTTCTGACTTACTATGAACAAACCTGATTACAATGCCAGTAGTCTGTGCGATCCAAGAGTAGGACTGGAATGGATCTCTAGTGCCATCACCAATTATTTTTTTCACTGGAACAGCTTTTTCTCCTTCTTTATCCTCCTTCTTTCTTTTATTGCCAAGGCTTGTAACAACTTCCACTTGTTTTTCCTCTTGAATCGATATAACAGGTTCAGTAATACAGATTTCTTCAGGCTCTGAACACTGAAAAATTGCTTTTAACTCCTTCAGAATGTCCTTAAGAAGAATGACGTTTGGATTAGGATGATACACAGAACAGTGAAAACCTTAAATACACTTTTAAAAATTATACTCTATTATATAATTTTTCTATATGGATTTCAAGGAAGAAGATTTGATTCTGCTGAAGTCAAAGGCTTGATAAGAAAAGCTGAAAGTAATATTGAATGCAGCTAAGAATTTGTTCTCATGCAAATTAACGTTAGAAAAAATGCCTGTGCACAACATTTTTTTTTTTTTTTTTTAAGGCTGATAGCCAAGTATCAGATGATTATCTGTGATGATACCGAATTTAGCCTGTTGGGGGCGGCAGTGGAAAGGATGTGAATCGGGCAACATCGTATCCTGAAGCAAATGACACTATAAAGCTTTTCAGAAGCTCAAACACCAATACCTCAGCAGCACGTACCTTCTGTACAAGCTTTATAAAAAAAAAGGTACAGAACAGGAATATTGTTAGAGTGGAAATAGCCTTCCAACTTTTAATTCCTAAAGCCATGTATTATACTCAGTTCTTCCATACTTTTCCGATGACCTCTTCAGTATTAATAGTGCAGAATGCATAAAGAAGTAAGAGTTCAACTATTTACGGAAAGCACCTGCTTCAGAGCTGGATGCACCCAGATCCACAACTGTCTGTTTTCAGACCCATCCCTGGGTTTCCAGATAAATGTAACAGGACCAAGCATATCCWCAGGATAGCGATCTGCTCGGTAAAGGTTCAGAGAACCCTCGAATCTTCCAGATAGACAATGAGCCTCTTGAAATGTCAATCCTAAAAAAGAAGATGCTTACTGAAGAACAAAATAATCTCTTGTTTAATAAGCCAAGTAAAACTGAAATTCAGTCTAGCTGCTGGGTGGCTAATGTTGTGCCATAATTAGCTTATTAATAAGCAMATGAAATAAAAAGTCTAGTCCCACTATGACACATCTTAATTACATTTTTCACCCAAAACCACAACTCAGTATCAACTGYTACTACTATTTAGGCTGACACATTACTAAAAAAAGGAAAAGGATGGATCCTTTAGAATCTTTATTTTAAACTACAWAAATTGTACCTGCRTCAGTGCTACACATTCGAGCAAGTTGCTTCAGAAGCTCATTCTCTTTACCCTTCAACTCCAGGCAACAATAATATGATAAGTCCTGAAACAACAGAATAGTAGCAAATTGAGAATATCATCACTTTAAAGTGAGCCTGGTCAGAAAGGACCAGACAGGGCTTCACAATTTACACTCAAGTAGTAATTTTCCACTCTCTAAAATTTGCCAAAGTGAAATGAGTTTCTTTTTAACTTAAAATAGCTGTAGGACAGCAGTGAGACACCTCTCAAATCAACAGATCAAAATGGACATAGAACAAAGCATCTCTCCTCAACAGCATCCTGCTCAGGTAGATGATACAAGCATTCACTTAATGTCCTAGCTCTTGAGAAAACTGAAAAGGTAGTATTTCAGTCACAGGTACCATAAGACTCTTCTAAAGATTCATCATGTTCTCTCTGAAACTTGCCACCCTGAATTACAATTATAAAATGATTAATTTCATACTTAGCAGACTTATTAACAGCTGATACAATGGTATTTCAAAGAGACAGAAATATTTATTATAACTAAGCAGTTGATTACTTCGCTGTGGCAAAATATCAAACAAAACATGCAAACAAGGTACCTGAAGAAGGCAGTGCTTTGTCATGGCTCGATAACAAGCCCTGTAGCTCTTCTCCGTAGGGCTGTTTCCTAAACAGTATCCCCATTTCTTTACCATATGGAACCTCTTTGCATGCCAAATATGTGTTTCCAGCCAAATATTCTTTCTTTGCCTGTGATTAAACTCTGCTACCAAATTTATGTGGCGTCTTCTAGCTTTGCGGCATTTAGTCTTTGACTGTTCTTTTTTCTGATGTACAGCTTTCTCTGCCTGTTTTTTAAAAGAGAGGGCATCAAAGTAAATCTCTAGAGAACAAATTTCCAAAAAGAAAAAGGCTGAAATATAAGGATACCGAAAGCACTAATATTAAGTTATACCATATTGGATAATTCTTGAGGGTAAGTAACACTTTGMAATTTTCAATGCAAGTCACATCCACAGAAGTGCATCAAAGTTTSACTGAAACCCATACATAAAGCAAAATCCCCACACATTCAGAAACTTAACAGTGAACAGTAAGATCTGCTACTTCCTGTGTGAAGTTTTTGCCACACATCAATATATTCACATGGACAAATCAATGTGACATGAGAAATTCTGGAGATTTGAGATCCAGGTAACACAGAAGCAGTACAGACTCTGAGACTGACAGAAAGAACCCTATCCATTCTACAACATGTAGAAGTGGACAAAGGAGGACTGCAGTAATATCTTCACCAAATTCTTGATAACCAGACCTAGYCAAAGTCTGAATTATTACATGTGAATGCATGGCTAGTGAGGAAGGCTTCATTCAATCAATGTTTGTTTTTCCTTTTTGTGAAGAGAAGTGGTACAAAGAAATAGGACTGTAAGATACACAAAGTGCTTCTTACAGTATCCTTTGTAAGCTCACCAAGAAACGCTTGACAACAGACCACTGGTTATAAGCATAGCAAAGAAAAGAGAGTGACAGAAGTGCCAAGTCACTAAAAACCAAGTGCCAGTGCCAAGAACACTAAAAACACGGAGGCAATCCAGGAAATCAAAGCAGAATGAAAAAAAAAAGGAAATGTCTTCCCATCAGACCCATCATTCCACCACAAAGAAGGAAACACAAGCCASTGGATCAATGGTAGGTAACTGGTTCAGAAAGGCAATTAGAGAAAAAGGGATGTGGCATTCTGAGTGAAAAATATATGTCTTTAGGCTTGTCGAAGAGAGCAGAGACAGGCCAATTTTCAATGAAAATTATCATGATAAAGGATCTAAGACAAACAAAGAAAATGCAGTAGCATTGAAACAGGTAACTTTGAGGATGTAGATCAAACATTGAAAAGTAATAGAACCACTACAAAAACGACAGAGAGATGTCAAGCTGCAAAAAAACATGAGCCTGTGCAAACACATAAGCCACACCAAAAGACCTGAAGAAAGAAAATGTAGCACAAGAAATACAGCTGAACCAGGGCCAACTATTTAATCTCAAAAATCCCAGAGTGGTATAGGGAGTGGAAACAGGGATGGGGAATACATGTGAGTATGTATACAGAAGTTAGACAAGCTGTCATGTGAAACGAGTTAAAAAAGCAGGACACAAAATTATGAAACATAAACAYTAGAGAAATCTGGATTTCACAAGGATAAAGCACAAAACTAACTACACAARACAACCCATGCTTTCTTCCTTCAGGTCTCAGAAAACAGGCCAAACTGTATCTCTCGTCAAGACTGACAAAGCAAAAAGAATGTGAAYCAAAACAGTAAAATAAAATACAGGTTGTGAAGATCCAATAAAACGCATTAAGAAACATGTAGTTGATGTCTGGCAGGAAGGTATACCCAAAGCAATTTCTGAACCATGAACAACTATCTTCAGGAACTCTGGGTGGAGGGGGCAAGGTCTCAACTTACAGACAATGCAAGGGAAAAAAGAATGCAATAAATACATTTATCAGTCAATTGTAATACACAGAACATTTATGAAGCAAACTCAATTGATTACTTCAAGTATTCTATAGAGACRATAAAGTGATCAATGGCAAACATCAGGAAGACCATTTGCCARTAACATCCTGCTGAACCAATTTTTAGTTTATTTTTTTTTTAAACATAGGAAGGCCACAGTGAGTAAGGAGCAAATAACCCCCATAGGCATATTCTGACTAAATGCTGAGATACTGCCACAAAATGAGTTTCATGAGTTGCTAGGAATAGTCAATTAGTAAATCTTAAGCTGCACACAGCCTGCCAATAACCCCCGTACCTCCCACATTGTTCTGTATCACTCAAACCATCGTGTCAGCTGTGCTGGCTTGGTCACATCCTAAAGTTAGGACGGGGTGTGAGGCAGAAAGGTCTTACTGAGGACTCCTGGGACCAATGCACCACCTGAACAACCACTCCTGCAGTGGATTCTTTTTCACTATTCTAATAACTTTTCAAGCAAGTGGTTAGTGAGACCTACTTGAAACTGAGGTGTTCCTGCATTTTSAATCCAAACATCAGTCAAAGTTTAGGGCACTCAGGGAAGTTTGGCAGAAGTTCAGGTGTGAACATGAATAGCTATAGAGCTGAACACTATGCTCTGGCCATGCCTATTACATTAAATGCTGCAAAACACACTTGTACCTCTTTCCTGGCCATCTCTTGGAGCCGCCTGGGCAGGCGCTTAATATTGTGACTCATGGCTCGCCTTCGCATGTGCCTAGGGAGGGTCTGGAACACCAGGGAGTTGGAAGATTTCTGTGAAACTGCTTTCAACATGGCATTGATCTCAGCAGCACGAGCTTGAGCAAAGGTAGACACTGGAATGAAAAGAACTGCATCAGAGCATGACAAACAGCAAAAATCCCAAGRAGGATACTGTACATAGATTACAGAATTATTCATAGTACAGTAGTACAATATCTTACTGACATAAAAGCAAGAACTGTACACTATCACTGAAGAAATTTCAATTCTTCAGTTATTCAGACATTTACAGATATGCTCAACCAAACATTTATACATGAATGAATCTGAAAGCTGTGAAATAACCAACAAGTCCTAATTGCATTAAATGCTTCTTAAATTAGAATAGAAATCTTTTCAGGTGGTATTTAGGGAGACAAAAAAACCCAAAACTTTAGCATGAAAAAAAAAATGAAGCAGTAACATWATACAGACTGTTTTAAAATGACCAAATAAAAATCCAGAGCTTGGTGTCATTTCCTGATTATGAAAGTGTATCTACTATCAGAGCACTGCCACATTTTGCAAAGCTAATTTGCTCTCTTAAATAAATGTTCTGTTAGATGAAAAGTTGTCTTTAACTTACRTCGTGAGTGAAATCAGCTTACTGGSTACATTAAAAGCAGATGACTGTCAGTACTCATTTTGCTAGCTAACAGAAACCAAAATGCTTATCCCTCACTATAAGCAGGTGCAACCTCTCCACTCAGAAGCCTGAAAGAACCCATTGAACAACATCTGGTCATTCATTCCAGTTCACAACCATTTCTGTGTTTTGGAGAAAAACAGGAAATACAGAAGAACATAGCATCAGTTCTAATTTTTGCTCTCACACAAAAACAAACACAAATTGCCCTRGACATATAAATTGACCTTTCCACATATACAAACCTGTTATGTATTTTGGCATTTCCTCAGAAACACTCTGGTGTCCTCCTTGCCATGCTCCTCTTCCTCTGCCTCTSTCTCCTCTACTTTGTCCTTTTGAAAAATATTGGTCTTTCCTGTAAGAAGGCCCAGATGMCTGATTTGAAACCTTCTGCTGCTGATGCTGCTGCTCAGAACGAACATCTCCTGGAAGGTTTAGATGAAAAGAGGTTAGAGAAACACAAAGCAATCTGAGTAACCGATAACTCTACAGTCTTTCCTCCTAAAATTTCATTGCAGATTTCTTCTATTATATTTAATATATGTAACTGAGTCACATACATGTAATCAGAAATCAGAAGAATTAACTTCTTTCTTATAGGAATAAATAAGAATTTTACACTRCCCTGCAGCAAGCCTGCAGCAGATTAAGTAACTTTTGCACATTCTGAAAATGTTATCTGATCCATACTTTGCCTCCAAGAGCCCAACTGAAATCAGTCCACAAAACATCACTACTGATATTTATTATTGTCTACTCAGAGTTTTAGTATCTAATCAGCAAAGTTATTTTTCCCTCTTGTCCCTTGACTTTTTTCCTATAAGCAAATGTAATCTTGCCTGCCATATATTTCTGTTACAGCAATAGTTAAGGTAAGCATGATAGGTGTATTTTGGTACAGTAAGTTACTGGCCTGGTACAAACATTTAAACCAATACTGAAATTAAATAACTAAAGCCTACAGTAAAKCTTCCTAAGGTACAGACATACCTTTCAGGAGTGTTAAGCACCTAGTAGTACTTAAAGTTTCAGAGGGTCTTGAAGTCCATATTCAAAGACTGGTGTATATTCAGGCTAACTAATATTATATATTAGATTAGATTACTTTATATTCAGCTAAGTCTTGGTTAGGATTTCTGCTAMAACTTGAAATAAGGTACTCAAGCAGTTCATGCTGGACAACCTGACTTAAAAGGGTCCAGACAGCCATTGCTGCCATCAYCCCATCCACTGCATCATGACAAGTGCTTGAGAGAACATTGGGCAATMCAGTTCAGAGAGCTTCTCTAGTGAAAATCAACCTGTGTGTCAGCAGAAATGGAGTGAAGGATTAAAAAAAACCAGTTTTCAGGTTGATCAGCTTCTTAAACAAGCCTGTCCCTTTGTCCCCAAAATGGCATGAAGAACAGCCAGCARCAGATTCACATTTGCATCAATTTATGTGAACTGGAAATAGCAAAGAACCTCCTTTTTTCATTTCAAATTAGCAAGAAACTGAAGTTTCATGTCCATGTTCATGTTCAGCAGCACTGATGAACTGAACACATCATGCAGAACTGCAGTAATAGAGTCGACAAAATAATTTAGTATGGAAACAGAAATTAGCTTTCATATGGAACAATTCCCTGCCCTGGGTTTCCACATGCCTGAGAGCAGCATTGTACAGACACTGAGGTGAAAGTGAGAAGGAAGTAGCTGGAAAAGAGGGATAGAAGCACAGTCAACAAATCTGTGTAGGCCTACAGCCCAAAATTAACTCATATCACAAACACACCCTTTTGATGGAGGAACTGAAGATTTTTCATTAGAAGATGGAAGACTGTCTGGGAAAACAGTCATTGACTTAATACCTAAATAAAATTTAAATTATTTCAGCTACTCTGTAGATCCATAGTTTTATAACTCCTATTTAGATTTTTTCTTTCTTCTTCCTACAAAATAGCTCTGCAAAACTGCAATACTAACCCTACAGAAAAATGTCACACGGATGAATTTAACAAAACAGAAAAATATAACCACATAATCTTAGAAGTTCCCTGCTACAAGTWAAGTTAGCAAAACGTGTTTAATCTGGCAGTAGCCTGGTAATGACATTCCAAAATCTTCAGACGTGGCTGAGCATAATTTGCTATGTCATTCTGTCTGCTTAGGAACTCTTCAGTTACCTAAATACACAGCGACGCTTATGGGTTTTTTCGTTCAGACACAAAGATGAAATTTGTCAACTTCTGAAGGCCTCACAGTCACAAGCCCTTTTATGTGTGRGGTTTTTCCCAGGAACAATGTAGGTAACAAAATATCTAAACGTGAAGGTGGGGGTGGAAATTCAGGTCCAATTGAAGCACAGTGGATGCAGGTCAAAATACRTAAAGGTAAAAGCTGACACGATCCTCAGTCTTCAGCTGCAAAGGTTACCCGTGTAAAAAATGCTCCWGCAATGACCCAGGACAGTGCCCTTTTAGGGCCGTGCCCTGATGCCTCCTGCCAATACCCTTCCACAGATACAGGAGCCACAAGTTCCAGGAGGCGAACTAGTCGGGCATACAGATCTGAGGGAAAACCAGTGCATTTATCAAAGCATCAGAAGGCTAAACCTGCCCCTTCCGCAGCTCCCGGGTCTGGCAGAAAAGGGAGAAACTGTATGGGATATAACAGCTAAGCTCATTTTACGACTAGGAACCGTAGGGATTTGTTGCGCAATCGAAGGGATGATACAGAGAGGCGCATGTTCACAGCATACAAAATAGTTTGGGTTAGAAAGGGGCTCTGGAGACCACTCAGTCCAACCCCACCACCAAGGCAGGGTCACATAGCGAAGGTTACACAGCAACTCTGCGGAGGGTGGGTTTGAGTCCCAAAGCTGTGTCCGGGTGGGTTTGGAATGACTCCAGACAGGGAGATTCCACAAGTCTCCCATGTCAAAGAGAATGTCATATTAACGGGACTTACGGCAGCACCGGGACTAAAGGAGTCTGCGGCAGGGGACCAAGCCCTGGGTACCCCCACGGCGAGCCCGCCGCGGGCTGAGGAGACGGGAACACTCGGCCCCGAGAGGGGTCACCCTGCCGGCCCCGAGAGGGGCTCCCACAGCCGTACCTGGGGGCGGGAAGGCTCTGCTCCCGCCGCCGGYGAAGGGCCCCGGCTCTGCGGGAAGCGTGACGCTGACCGGCTGGTTCCTCATCTTCTTGGCTCGCTTCTTCTCCCGCGCCCCAGACATCTCCGGCGGGGCTGCTCCTACCAACAGTAGCAGAGGACCGAAGGGAGGGGTTGGCGGGCGGTGCAGCCGCGGCCCCCGGCACCAACCCCAACCCAGCGCTCACTCGCAGCGCGGCCTCCACCGGCACACGTGGACACACACGCCACCGCACAGCGCATGCGCACTGCAACAGCCCGACACGGAGGGACTACATTTCCCAGAAGCCCCCGGGGCGGCGGTGGGCGGGGTGGGTGCTGGCTGGACGCTGAGGGGAGGGAGGGCAGGACGGGCAGGCTCCAACACTCGCTTCAGCTTCACCGCCGGCTCCAGCTATGGCCTCGCTCGTGAAGAAAATAATCAGCACTACTAAGGCCCCTGCACTGGGTCCCTACAGGTAATGCCTTAGCTGAGAAAAACCTGAGAGTCTTTATAGATAGCAAGTTGACCATGAGCCGGCAGTGCGCTTGCGGCCAGTGCTTTCCTGGGGTGCATCGGGAAAAGTGTGGCCAGCCGGTCGAGGGAGGTGATCTTGTCCCTCTGCTCGGCCCTGGTGAGGCCACATCTGGAGTGTTTTTTCCAGTTTGAGTTGCTCAGTACAAGAAAGAGAAGGAACTACTAGAGAACATCAACAGAGGGGCGCGAAGATGATGAGGGGTTTGTAGCATCTCTTGTGAGGAGAGTCTGAGGAGCTGGGCCTGAGAAGAGAATAAGACTGAGAGGGGATCTCATCAACACCTATAAATGTTGTCATTTAAATAATTTATATTATTCCAAGGCAGCTGCCAAGAGTATAGTGCCAGACTCTTTTCAGCGGTGCCCACTGGTAGGTTAAGGAGCAATGGCCATATACTAAAAGAGAAGAAGTTTCACCTCAACATGAGGAAGAACTTCCTTACACTGAGGGTGACAGAGCCCTGGAACAGGCTGTTCAGGGAGTTTGTGGAGTTTCCCTTTCTGGAAACATCTGAAACCTACCCTGGATGTGTTCTTGTGTCATCTKCTCTAGGTGACCCTGCCTTGGAAGGGGAGTTGGACTGGATGATCTCTAGAGGTCCCTTCCAACCCTACCAATTCTGTGATTTTGTGAGAGGGAGGTCTCTCAGGAGACACAGGAGCAGGTTTTGCTGGTGGAGTTTTGGCAGGTCCCTGGGGGTCAGGCAGGCTTGGGGCTGAGGTGGGGGCAGGACCCCTGAGCAGGAGCAGTCCCAATACCCCTTTCCCCCAGTAGCCCCTGGGGACTCTGGAATCACAAAGCACAAGTGGGGCTGTGGTGCCATGGCAAACTGCAGCCCAACAAGGGGAGGGGGATGTACTTCAAAAAGTTAGTTTGGGTAAATAATTCTGAAATTAGTGGTAAGCAGTGAGTGGAAAAAAGCCCGAGAAAATTATTCTTCTCAATGAAAAGGTGCTTGGCTACAGAGAATYACGTTGTGTAGGGAAGCTAGAGAGTGCTGACTATGAAAGTGACGGGGAATGAAGACTGAGCCCAATCCAGGGTGAGTTTGGTTAAATGGAGARTTCAATGCCTAGGAATTGCAAATTCTTTCCTATTTTTAATAGTTATAAATGATTTTCAGTCTGAAAACTGCTGCAAAAATAGTAAGATTTTTACCATTTTCATAAGTACATTGTTGCAGCAGATCTGCATGTAATTACAATAAAAGAAAAATCAGTTTTAATTTGAGAAAGGTTCCTCTTTGTAATTTGGATGTGAAAAAGTGTCCAATCAGTATCATAGATTCTTATAGCTAAAGTACTGAAGGGTTTTTACCAGRACATTTTGTTAGAATTCTTCTGCATTCAGGCTTTGTTTTCACAACAGCATCTTAGTGCCTTCCAGGTGTATTTTTGTTTTGAGCTTTTTAAGCTTCAAACTGTGTTTCTTACAGGCATCMTAAAGATGGAAAAATACAAAGTGTAGAAGCAAAGAGACATGACATGAAGGTTAACCTCTGTAAACAATAAACTGTTGGTGGATTGCAGCCAGGGGCCTGTCATTGCTTKGCATCAGGAGAACATCTAAGACATGGGAAGGCAACAATTATTTGGCTGCCAACACACACTACTGCCCCAACTCTCCATTCCAAAATTTTGTGCTTTTTGGTAGTTCTTGATGAAATACTGCTTATTATATAGCTTGTTAAATGTATGACGGGTCTAACATCAATAAGTTTATCACTAACTTAGTTYATCAGATTTTAGTAAACTTGTCAAAGTCCAGAGAGCAGAAGTTGCATAAGAAATAACTGCCACATCTCTGCTGTGAAGTCGGTGCTTGGTAACACAGGAATGAGGGCTTAATATGGAATGAAGAATTGAGATATATGGGCTGCATTCCTGGTTCTGCTACAACCTTCAGTATGCATTTTGGTGACCTATTTTTACTGTATTTTTCATACCTTTCTATATCTAAAGTATTTGCCAGTACTTTGAGGTAAATAGATATATAAAAAGACACATAGCTGTGTTTGTGTATATATATCTCATTAATGTTTCTGACTTTTTAAAAGACACTGCAGAGATACTGCTCTTGTATTAATCCACAGTAATTTGTGCAATGAAGATCTGATTCGCTTTGCAGTCCTTGCTCCTATCGAGCATACTTCCTAACACCATCTCTGTGATGGACAATGTTGTTCTGAGGTCACAGTGTCTGTYCWGTTATGCATTTAGGTACACTGAAAYGTGAATGACTTTAGACACACATTCACATCTCTGCTSATTAATGAGTAGCTATGATTGCCCCCAGTTGTGAGGTGCATCTGCAGTTAAAGAATGATGGGGATTTRTGGARTTCAAGTTTCTCTTAACTTCACCCATGCATTTGAGTGGAATAGAACTGTACTCCTTGGCTGGTAAAGTGTTCCTAGTCTCAGTGAACGGAAGATTCCATTGGTAGAGCATTCCAAGAGAAGGAATTGAAGAGGAAAGAAGGGGACCCAATAAGGCWGCTGCAGATGTTGATCTGGCTGTGGTATCAGAAGGCTTCAGCCTATTTTTTTCCAAGTATTAATGATATAGGACTCTCTAAAGGTCTCTGTTGAGGTAAACATTTAATTGTGTCATTTGCTTTGTGATAAGCAGTACAAGACAATCTCTTCTACTGGAGAGCCCAAAACTTCTTGTTGCACAGTTCTTTGTGCTTCAAACAGAAACAGAAGATTGTGCTCCGAGGGCCTCAAACACAGTAGGAGTGCTAGGAAAGGAAATGAAAGAAGTCTGTGTGTATGTGCACTCATTTCTATCAACAAGACTGTCGACTAGAAAACTTTATTCACTGGTTTCTCTTCTTTGAATGGTGTAGTTTTATGATTTACTCCAGTTTTGTTAGTTGATAATAGAAAAAAATAATCCCCATTTAAGATAGTTTACCGTATCTGACAAAATACTGGCTATTTTTTCCCTTTATGAAATTACAGGAGGATGTAGGACATGGATAAAAGGAAATATGGGAATGATGGCACTGTTCAAACTACTAACCCTGGTCATTTCACTAAGTCCCTGAATTTGSCTAGTCTCCTGTGAGGTGAATAGATTAAGACAATCCAAGTCAATCTTAGTTGAAAGATGTACTAAAAATATTCTCTGAATGTGTTCCTCTTTTTCCATTGACATTAAAGGGAAGCCTAGCAAGGTGCCTAGCTCTAGTTTGTGTAGCTTAACAGACATTTTGAATGGTCAGAACAATGCGTTTTCTTGTGGAAGGGGAAGAGATATGAGAAATGTTGACATATCACGAAGATTTTCAAAAGAATTTTTCTATAATTCCTTCACAAAATATTTTTAATTAGTACCTGAGTAGAATTAAACTATGTCTCTTGCATTATATTTGATAGGTAGTTTAAAGCTTTGCTTTCAACTTTTAACCTCTTCATGGAAGAGACATTAACAATTGCAAACTCAACTTCAGCAAAAGCACACCTGCCATTTTTATATGTTTTTCAAATATCTTGAATTCTGCATTTTTCTGAATTAATCCAGCCAAGAAGTCACTCAGGTTATTTAGTGAGAGGAGAATGATTGTTCTGGGGATGGAGTGATCAAGATRTTTTGCTGACTGGCCAGATTCATGACTCAGGAATACTGCAAGAGAACCAGGGTGCAGGGCGTCTCCTCACAGCTGTAACTCATTGTCACTGTGGTGCCTGTTTGAGAAGAAAAATGTAAAATTTATTTTGACTTTTTCTTTTTTTCTTCATTGTTCTGCAGCTGAGATGTAGTTGAAAGGTATTGTCTGCTTCTCAAAATAGCATGSAATATTTATCTGGGCAGGTGMAAAAAMAGTTTATTTTCTCTGCCTTCCCTCTGTGCTATCTGCTGTGTGAATGTGTAGCTCAGTTTAGTGTTGTGTTGCTGTACCCATACCTTATGCCTTTGCAAGAAACAGAGTTTATTTCCTCAAAACCCAATGCACTTCCRTAGATGGTCTAATCCCAGATCTTCCAAAAGCATAAGCAGAGATTGAACGTATGACTGCATGTACAGACTTGTGTGTGCATAACCTCAGTCCTCTTTCTGATACATTAGAAGGTTCTGTGGAAAATTTGAGATGTGCTTTCAGATTTGAAATTTGAAATGTTTTTATGGGGAAATATTAAACCTGAAGTGTCACTTGTGTTTTCAGCCAAGCCGTGCTGGTGGACCGGACAATGTATATTGCGGGGCAGATAGGGCTGGAGCCTTCCACTGGGCAGCTTGTCTCTGGAGGGGCAAAGGAGGAAGCCAAGCAGGTAGGAAGTCTTCCAGCAATGAACTTGCAATGGAATTGGCATTAATTAAACATGGACTTTTGAGAAATTGAGGAAAATAGAAAACATGTTTCACATCCTCCAAACAAGAAAAAAGCAGGAGGAAGTCATTCCATATTGACTAATGCTGTCATTTTTCCACTCAAACAACCTGGAGATCAGGAGAGCAATCTGTTTCATGTAGGAAGGTGAGAAATAATCAGTGTTTGAAGCAAATGTTTACACCCCAATAAAATCCCTGGCTTGAGTCAGGGAAAGATTTATTTCCCCGGCAGCAGAGGTGGAGTGAGATAATAGGATAAGAGGTGGAGTGAGATAATAGGAGCTGCATCATGTATTTACATCTAATGAATGGCTGGTTTAATATTTATTAGTGCTCCCTTTTATTAATTTTTGTTTAGGTCAGTCTTTTTTTGATAATTGAGGTTTTGCTGGTTGAACTTACAGTAAAACATGGATTCCGCCAAGTCACAAGTCATATTTGTTTCAAGATTTTTGTTTCATTTTTCTTTAGGCCCTAAAAAACATGGGAGAAATCCTGAAAGCTGCAGGTTGTGACTATGGCAATGGTAAGTGCTGCTGTGACAATGGCAAATAGGTGGTTGCTTTTACCTGAATTAAAATGCAGAAAAAATTGTATTAATATTTTAATTGCAACTGGAGAAGCTCAGGTACAGACAGTGCTACAAGTGACTACAGACATTTTAAGTGTCCTAAGCTTTGCCCCAGGTAAAAGCAGGTTTGTATCTGTGGTGTTAATATTCTAGACACTTTAAACACTTTTTGGGTGGAGAACTTTAATGGTGGAGCCACGCCAGCATTAATGCTGAGTTAGGCAGTTCTGGATAAAAAATTCTAGCATCAACTATTTTCAGGGCTTCTATGATTTTTTTTTTTGGCAGCAGATATGAGCTACTGCCAGCACTTGGCTTACAACAGCTGTTTTAATTGACCTGCTTATCAGTTCAGTGCCACTTGGAAGAATGTGGCTTTTTCAGACTGTTGGGTTTTGCTTGACCTGGTTTTTGATGGTGTGTGGGCCACAAAGATGGCTGCTGTGAGAAGCTTCTGGGAGCTTCTACCATGTCCAGCAGAGCCAATCTCTGATGGCTCTGAAGATAATGGACATGCCACTGGCCAAGCCTGGGCCAATTAGAGAGATTTGTAATGCCTCTGTGATAGATTTAAGAAGAAGATCAAAACAGAGACAAAGGGAGTTTTCTTCAACCAGAGAAGGAAGAGGAGATGAGAACATGTGAGGAACAATATGGAGATGCCAAGGTCAGTGGAGAAGGAGCAGGAGGAGGAGAGGGACCCCACGATGATGGAGAGGAAGGACTCCTCTCCCTGAGYGGGGGAACAAACTGACCAAAACCCCCACACCCTGCTCCCTGTGTTGTTGTTTTCAAGGAGGGAGGGGTTTGGGGGAAAGARTGRTGTCTTAAGGGCTTTTTTTACTTTYCATTATTCTCCTCTGACTCTGT
The DNA here is from genome assembly GCF_030028575.1 of Malurus melanocephalus. Lineage (NCBI taxonomy): Eukaryota > Metazoa > Chordata > Aves > Passeriformes > Maluridae > Malurus > Malurus melanocephalus. The sequence goes on along the minus strand of NW_026623294.1, from coordinate 1,068,654 downwards.
TAGTAATAAATTCACTTTTCAACTCCAAGTTGGGCCTGTTTTGCCCTTTGAAGTGTTTCCTCCTGGTTTCTTAACTCATGAACGCTTTGTTAATATTTTTTTTTCCCTCTCCACTGCCCAGTTGTAGTAAGAGAGAGTGAGTGGGTAGCTGTTGTGGGTGCCTGGCATTTGGCCAGCATCCAAACCACGACACAGACCTAGTCAGTAATGGCTTAATTCCTTAAAGTTTTTTTACTTACTAGCTGCTCAGAWTTTTTTAGGTGGTTCCCTAGGTTGTAGCTCGAATGGTCAATATCTGTTTGCAAAACTCTTCAAAATGTTTAGAATACTTGAGAGAAATGTATGGAATATAAGCAAGAAATGCACCAAAGTTTTTCAATTTTGTATGCAAGTCAGAGGTCTAAAATAACTGTAKTTATATAATTTCTAGTTGTGAAGACTACGGTTTTGATGGCAGACATGAAGGACTACAATGATATTAATGATGTTTACAAACAATGTAAGTAGATATTTTGCCTGTGTTTTACCCTTACGACTTGTGGAATGAATTAAGTTCATGGTAATCAAAGTGTTTGAATGACCTAGATGATGTAGTTCCATATACTTTGAAATTCCAGTAGAAATACAAAAAAAAAATTTTCAATTATCAGATAAAGCACAGCCTAATTTCACATGGATTTGCTTTCTACCATCCCACTAACTCACTGTCTTGTGAAGATCMATTCCTGCTACCCCTACAGGTTGATTTTCCATGCCTCTTTATCTTGCTTGATGCTCTGTTCTCCCTGATATAATTCTACTGTAAGCAGCCTTCAAATGCAGAATTTCAGATTTTGTAACTCCATTCCTTAAAAGTCTGTATCTTTGAACAATTTGAGGGTTATTGTTATGGGACAGAGCTCACTTTTTATACAAGGGTGAGCCATACTGGGCCATTTGAGGAAGAAAAAGAACAATGCTTGGTCAGCAAAACTGAATGTAGACTGAAATAAATGATTCCAATGAGCCATGTTGTGCAGTATAATTTGGGAGAATATGCGTAAGTTCCTTATTTATATAGTTTTTGCTTTTAATTAGGTAACAATATCTGGTCTTGTATGAAGTCTTACTGCTGAGCCACCAACAGTCTTCTGCTTGTCCAAAGGGGCTGAGGTGTGTGTGTGCTGAAGCAGGGTATAACCAGACCAGCTGGATGCTTAGTTACTTGTTGCCTCCAACCTGTAGTTTGAGGAAACAGTTGTTGCTGTTCTTTGATTATTACTGCATTATTATCTCAGTGCAGAACCCCAAAACTGCCATTATTAATAGTTTTGTGATAACTGTCACTAGTAAAACTTTAACTTAAGTATACAAATTCCTTGAAAGTGTTCAGTCAGGTTGGACAGGTCTTTGAGCAACCTGATCTAGKGAGAGATGTTCTTAGCCGTGGCATGGGGGTGAATTGGGCTATGTGATCTTTAAAGGTTCCTTCTAACCTAAACTATTCCAATATTCTATAAATTCAGCTCTTACATCTTTAGCAGTAACCTTCCCCATGCCTCACCCCGTTCTAGTATTGTGATTGCCAGGTCTGAGTGGGCATGGAGGAATAAGTCAAGGGCCTCTTTTTCTGCTGTTTTCCTGTGATATGAGTAAGGTTCGACTCCTGTTGACTTTATGTAAATCTGGGATTTTTGCTCATGACTCTTTTTGGCAGAGGCCTGTTTCTCTCTCCTGCTCTTTCTGTGAAAGACATCTCCCACTCCCTGGTGTTTCAAACTGTGTGATCACCATTCTGATCAGCCAAGTTGGTGTTATTAAGGCCCTGCAGTGTCAGCAGAGTGCAAGTTATCACTGGCCACTAGATCCCAACAGCAGCTGACTGCTTGGTGATGAATGGCTCACTCAGATWGAGAGCWGTCAGTGAACARGACAAAACAACAAAGGGGAAATGATAGCAGAGAAGTCTTGTACCCTTGAACCTGAAACTAATTGATTGGATTTTATACAGATTACTTTGAACTGTTTTATCAAGCAAAGTTTACTGATTGMTGGATGTTTCTGTTTAAATTACAGTTTTCAAGTCAAACTTCCCAGCCAGAGCAGCCTATCAAGTTGCTGCTTTGCCCAAAGTAAGTGTTGCTTTTCTGTCTAAAAAAAAACCCAGAATTTTCTGAAATACCTTGCTACTAAAGTATTCTGACAGCTTTTCTTATTCTGAAATAACTTAAATTGTAATTATTTTAATGAAGACTCTTAATTAGTTTTTTTTTCTGAGTATAACACTGTTATTCCTACATATCTGAATATGAGATACACATTTTTTTTATGGTGGAAGATGGATGCAACACTAGAAATAAGGGCWTATGATATTTGAGTAAGCATAAATTGAAATACCAAATTACTTAACATCGCTAAACCAGTAATACAACCRTCAGAAGTACAATCTCTCTCAAATGTCCATCTGTTCTTACAAGATTGTGTTGCTCATCCAATTGCTTCACAAAATAGATRTATTAAATTCTTAATATGTTTTTTCATTGTTTTGTCACAGGGRGCCAGAGTTGAGATTGAAGCTATTGCCATTCAGGGACCTCTCCAAGATGCTTCAGCCTGACTATAAGTAGAGACTGAGTATCCACAATGGCAGTTTTAGATTTAATTATTACTTCTCCCKTATATCCGATTTCTACAGTTGACTAACATCAGTTACATACAATTGAAATCASTAAACTCACCAAGGAAAGGTGCTTTCTTCAGGACTGGGGCCTTGGATTCTCACAAATAYGAGCTTACAGTGAGTTCTATGCTGSCAAACCSTGAAATGTGCCYGAGTYCTGCTAAAACCAGCTGAGCCAGACTGCAGGACCGGGCCTGCCCTTGTGGTGGTGATTGGATATTCAGSTATTAAGGTACATGCCTGGGTGAATGTATTAGAGTTATACTAYGGGTGATCTGGACATGGAACACTATACTGATTTGTAATAGTGGGGCTTTAGTAACAGTTTTAAATCAGAAAAAATGACAGAAATGAGAAAATGGAGCACAAATTGTGTAGCATATACATCTTCACTTCTGAGGAATTTTACTGTCTGAATTTTCTTAACCTCTTTCTTTACATAATAGATTACTGTTGGGACTCAGATTTTTTTCATATGTAAGCAATTGCTTAAGAAAGTTAACATTAATTATTTTAGAAAGAAGAAAATTATGCTTTTCTGAAATAAAGTAGTACCTTATAAATCAGATGAAAATTAATATCTACTGTAACTTTTTTCATAATCTTTTTCATAGCAATTCAACTTTGACTATGTTTTGATTAAAAAAAACCTGCAAAACCCAAAAATTGAAAACTGTTAATGTGAATAAAATATAACTGCAGCTGCAAAAAAAGTGCTTGTCTATCCTGAGAATAAACTTTTCATGATTATCCTTTGATACTCCATTTTAAACAATCTTCGTCTTGCTTATTCAGTAAGAAATCATTTGAACCAAAAGAATAGGCTTATTATCTACATCCTRAGAGCTAACAATTAAATTCTTCAGGACAGAAATCTTTCAGCTACCMTATCGTTACAGTTCTTGGCATTTTTTCTCTGCTATTAAGGTCAGAAGCATCAGTTTGATGGGATGATTAAGCAACTGGTAATGCTAGTATCTTATCCCATCCTTCTGTATTGATCTTCTATCAAGTACAAATGGATACTGTGTTTTTAAATATCTCTTTGAAAGTTCAACYACCTCATGGCAGAGTTGATTCCCTGTCTTCCCCACAGCCATATGACTGAGCACAGTATTGGTATACTCAGGCGGAAGTGAGCAGAAATTCTTTCCTGTTGTAGTCTGTCCACATCAACATCTTTGTTTTGCTGTCTTTTGTGAAGATGCCATCCAATTACATATGGATGCTACTGTCACTGTGTCTTCTCTGTCTTTGTGTAGAAGGTAAAAGTGGCTGTATACTGCAACTTGGGGAATTTGCCRTTTCAGTGGTGGAAACATGTACCTGCTTTATCAAGTGTCCTGCCAGAGTGAATCCCATAGGCTGCTCCTTCCAGGGGCAGCTATTTGTATGCCAGAGTRCTGTGAATGTGTCAGAAGCTCTTTCTAGTCCCATCTTGTGTGATCCCATTAGCTTCATATCCGTAAGCCACAGAAGTGGTACAATGCCAGGAGGAGAGGCCATAATGCTACTTTGCTACAGGTCAAATCACAAAACGTGGGTGCAGCTCTCCACCCATTCAACACCAGACTTCAGTTCTCCTGTGTGCACTTCTGTGCATAAAGCCTGTTGATGCTCYTCKTGCATACTTCTACCTGGTTAATGAYTTTCACATGGTRARCATGCAAGAACAATCCAATCCAATCTGGCAACATCATGTTAATGTCAATCTTTCGTGACACATACTGATGTTGCCTTGTCCCCCTTCATTCGATACCATGGCCACACTGCGTGAATCATCCTCCATCCTTGGATAAACTGTAAGTGTTGCACTTGGGGGTTCTTACCTTCCTGCTCAACAGCCATGCTTTCCAGCTCCTGTTACTTCAGCTGCACTATTGAGTATATTTTGTGCTTTTCATGCATGCCTGGTATCCTTTTAGCATACACCTGAAGAGCCATTGGAAAGTTGCGAGAACAGTTAGCCCTACWTACCCATCCTATTTCTGATGTGAAACAGCCCGTTCTGCTTTTCACTGAGCTTATAAATTATACCTTTATAGAAAAAAAAGGTTCATAATGAAGTTGTCACAGCAAATATGTGCAGATGTATGGATTTTTTTTAATAGTACTATCTTGCTTTCTTTGGGAGATACAAATTTTTATTAGAAGCAAGATAATGCTTTTGGTGTTTCAAACAGTGAACTTCCAAACAGCCTTTGAAAGATGCCTGACTTTTCTCTAAAACTTCCTATACATAAACTTTTATTAATTTTAGCTTGTGCTCTTGTTCTGTCTCCTTGGCTGCACTAATAATGTGTCTTATGCTCTACAGCTCTGACTCCGTAAGCAATCCCCTCCTAAGAAAAAACATGGTCAGACTTGTTAGGAAGGAGCTAGTACTAATGTGGCTATGACTTTCTAGGAAACACAAAGCACATGTTGCTTCACTTTGTCAATCAACAATAATTAAGAATAATGGAATTGAATTGAGTTACATTTAAACTTTTAAATGGAATTTAATTCCTAATTTAGATTACTGTGCTACAGCTTTGTTCACATATAATTACTTTGTTGGGATTTATTTCCTTGATTTGTAGAGATTTAGTTGAAGTTCACCATTAATCAGCTGATTTCAATAGTGTTGAACATGAGCTAAGTTCAGCCACAGTGGTTATCCCGTGTTACTGCTCACATTCATCCCCACTGCCTTCCTCACCTGTGCCCCGCAGCCTCTCTGCCCTCCTCGGACACAACACTAGGTGGCAGTTTCGATATTTTTTTGGCATGCTGACTTGTGCATTGGCAGGTGTAAGAGCGTGCTGTGTAGCACTCTGGGAGATTTCGGTGGTGGGAGCAGAGTGAATACACCATTGCTTTCCACATAGGGAACAGTGTGAGACTGAAGTGTGAATGAAACACCTGGAAAAAGTTGATGCCGGATGCAGCTAAATAGGCAGAATACATTCCTTCCATTAAGTGTTTTTATCAGTAAGCAGGTGTCGTTCTGCAAAAACTCAGGAACTGAAATTCTCTTTTAGYTTTATGAAGTGAAGACAGTTGTAGYTTTTAGACTACATATTTAAATCAAAGCCATTCAAGACATTTTCTTGATATGTATCCTTCTGGTTCAGGAAGTCCATAAAAACTGAAATGAACTCTTACTKAAGCTATAACATAGTAGTAGTCAAAAAATCAGCCTTCCACAGAGAAGTTTAAAACATTTATTTAAGCAGAATAATATTATTTTATTCTATTATTTAAAACAAAAAGGCTAACAYTCATAATTCTCCAGTATGAAAAGCCTATCTTGGTTTTTAATTTACAGACTACTGAGTACATGGACATTTAATAAATCCAGGTTTAAATAAAAGTTAAATATGGTTGCGTTTTTTTTCTTTGCTAGACTGAGCTGCATGCAAAATACAATGTTGCAATTCAGCTTGTGGCATCTTGGTTTCACCATTTAAAGTTTGTTTCTAGCATATGTAAAACAAAGCAAAACAGCAAAACAGCAAAACAGGTCTTTATGTGAAAGTAAAGCAATGTAAAAAGTACTGAAATGAGCATGTTCTACCAGATGTTTCTTTTAGCAAGAATCTCTCTTCTTCAAGTGATTCTCTACAGATTAAACAATGCAAAAAATAAATGTCAGTACCTAGTTTTAAYATAAATTTGTTCTCTTAAAGCACATAAACTACCCTAATCTGCTACCACCACTTGCTCTTTCTGCAGTGTTTATTTTACCTAAAAGCAGTTTCTCATTGGAAGAGCCAACCCCAGCCAGCCAATCAGCCATTTTCTGAGATCCTACAGCATACRTATGTGTCTGCACAGAGCTGACAGGGTGCAAATTTTACCTCTTCTAGAGCTGTGTTTATTGGTAATTAGGAAAAAAAATTCTACCAGAACTTTCTTGTAAGGTTGGAAATTAAGATTGTTCTTTCAAGTGTCCTGCCCAGCACTCCTGCAGTGAAGAATGGTTACTTTTGTCTTGGTTGAAGTTGAGGGCTGACGATTGTTTAGCTTTCGATAAAATACAAAACAATCACCAAAAATGCTTAACTGTGTTAAAAAAAAAGTTATGTTGCTTTAGATCTGGAGGTATATCCTGTACATACAACTGTTGGAGCATATCCTTTTCCCAGCCTTTAACACGAGAAAACACTTTGACAGACCAATTTCTGCTCCTTGCAACCTCTGTGTAGTCTGTTTGTAGAGGCAAATAACTGTAGGTACTTTATCGGTTTACCCACGTTACATACTTTGGTAGCTCCCAGACCATGAATACTAGATCCCAATGAAATCCACACAGTAGGGGTGTCTTATTTTTCAGGGCAGGGATGTTCATAATTTATCCAGCAGGCASATTGTGATAATTTAGGTGATTTAACTTTTTGTGTTTGTAACAGAGTACCAAGCATATTTCATCTTTAGGAAAGAAACAATAGCTTTCRTCTCTTGTGATTATAGAATATGTAAGGATGAAGATGATTAAGAATGCTACTGTTGAGTCACTGACTGGTTTATATTCYTCTTGTTTCCACTTGCATTTGCTTAATGACATGAAGAAGCTGAATGGTGAGATAAGAACATACATTCTTTTTCATGGCTTTTTCATGGAATGATTTGTGTATGGGGATAAAAAGTTAAACTACTTCTGTTTGAATTCTTAAGGCTCACTTTAATAACAAAAGATTTTTGTATAAGGACTAGAAGCTTGATTTTGCTTCTCTATTACAGAAGGGTAGAAAAACGAAAAAATAAATTAGAAGTGACATCAACCTAGCAAATATTCCACACCCCTCCCCCCAAAAAAAGTATGCATTTGGGTTCTAAAAGTTTATGTGTTACCTACCAGAAATTGACATTAAATGAAGCTGACAGGTTCATAAAAGTGCTGCTAAGCAGAAAACCTTAGATTCAGTGATTAATRCAAGTAGTATCAGTTTACACAAAAGGTTAATGGGCCAAGGATAGCAATCAGATTATTTAATACCAGAATGAACTTGAGTCAGACATGTACATGCAACTCAAAATTATCTCTTAGAAGGGATTTGTGTAATTTGCTGGTGACAGGTAAGATTTTTATTAAGTGCTTTTGTATAATAAAGCTAATAAAAGAGCAGTACTGTGCTGGCCATGTTTAGGTAACTGACCTTTTCTCCATCCTTATGCCAGAGAATCTGGTAACCACAGTCCCCAGCAATATATGATGTACAGTCCCTTTGCATAGGACATAGCCTCAAGCTGGGCCAGAAGAGGTTCAGGTTGAACATCAGCAGGAATTTCTTCACAGAAAGGGYTGTTAAATAKTGGAATGGGCTGCCCAGGGAGGTGGTGGAATTACCATCCCTGGAGGTATAAGAAATGACTGGATATGGCATGTACTGCCATTGTCTTGTTGACAAGGTGCTGTTCAGTCAACATTTGGACTCAAATATCTCAGAGGTGTTTTCCACCCTAATTGATTCTGTGATCCTGCAACATCCACCAACTGAACAAATTTCTACTCTTTATCTGACCCATGAAACAAACCCATATTCAGGGCCTGTTTTCACAGGAAATTTGTTTGAAAGTGTTGCCGTTCAGCTTCATCTGCAAAATGATTGTTTAGTATTTTGGAAAATAACCCAGACAGTCCCTGATAGCATATTTCTCCAGGAGGACAGCACTACAGGGAAATATAATAGAAAACCTCTKCTTTGGGAACAGGCTTATATCTGTCTCTTAGACAGGCTTGTATTTTCTCTCTTAGAAATCCATTTTAGAAGCCACAAATGCTTATGAGGAGAGCTACACAGCTAAAGGTGGGTTGTTAATGACCATGAAAGTTAACAGTGTGAAGTTATTTTCTAGTACTCATGCAACTGAAACATTCCACTCAGTTAAAAGTGTCCTCTCTGCTTCTGCAGAATATAGCACATATATTTTGCTATGATCCCTTCAATAAATAAAAGTTTAAAAATGGGGGGTGAGCAGCACACAGACACTTGGGTCCTGGACGCTGCACTCCGTTATCTTCTATTTTCTGGAAGATTCACTTCTGCATTTAGTTACAGCCTGGCAAATGGCCGCTTTCCTCTCCCAATCCTCTATGTGCTGTACACTTCAGCAGTTCCATACGTCACGGTACTCCAGGCACTCAGAAGAACTGCCCACATAAGTCATTGAAATAAAAAAAAAGCTACATCATATTCTTTATCCTATATAATGTTGRTTGAAGGTTTCAAAGATTTGAAGTCAGTTATCTGAGCATGGGAAAAGCTCCTAATTGRAAAAGGAATGATTATATTGCTGTTGGAAAATTATCCTGCTGTGTACAGAAGGCACTCTGTGGAAGGGAGATGAAAGTTCAGGTATTTCAAACACTTGAAGTCTTGGCAGCTTGACTTCAAAAAATCTGTATTATATAAAACTTTCTCTGATGTCTCCCACTCATGTATCTATAGCTTGTGGCTCAATCCATAAAAGCTTTTCTGTTTTCCCAACCCAATAAAATWTTTAAATGTTCATGTGGAGAGAAGAGCAGGCCCAAGAAGAGTATGTTCATTGAGACATAACTTCTATTCCTTGTAATTAGCTGTCTCTGAAACACATGGAAAAAAATTATTTTAGTAATTAATTGAAGGYATAACTTAATATTCACTAAATCTTACAGGAACTCAAAGTGAAAGTTCCCTGGAAGTATCACAGGATGAAGGGGATGTGTGCTCTTCTCCCACATCTGTAAGAATGTTCTGTGTGGACCTAAAAGCAGCCACTGGTTCTGCTTTCTCTTCCCCCATCCATTCATTCACAGTATTCCTGTTACAAATATTGATATCATCTCTGTTTCACTGTAAGAGTCTCCTTCTTCTCCCCACCCTGCTGCCTTTTCTCTTAATGACTTYAGAAATCACTACATCATTCCAGTCAGATTTGACATAGAGGCAGGCATTTCATGGACGTTAAAGCCTAAATAAGGACAAGAGGAAAAGGCGTAAGTTGAAGTAGAGGGTATTACATTTAAATGCAAGATTTTTTTTTCTGTAAGGACAGTTGACTTACTGTGGGAATAGGCTGCCCATAATTGATGGAGCCTTCATCCCTGGGGATTCAAAAGCCWACAGGACAACCTGTTCCTGCTTTGAGCAGTACTAGACAAGCTCCAGAGGTATTTTCCTACCTCAGCTATTCCATGACAATGTATGGTTGAGGAGTGGTATCCAGCTCCTGAAGCCACTGATGGCCATCAGGAGCTGAGAATTTCTGGGATCACTGCCTTCCTTGACTGCTAAAAGATAGTGCCCAAGGTTATGACTGGCTGAAATCACAGTGTCAGGTCATCCCAGCTCAAAGTACTTCCTGCAGGCAAGAAGACCCTGCAAGGATGGATTGGATATGAAAATGTGGGACTTCCTCATCGTGAATAGTGATGTTCCATGAGGGTGGGTAGGGAACACAGGGAAGGTGGGAAATTTGCATGGGGATGAAGGTGACCAGTGAAAGATGTCCAACTGCAGTGACTCTGTGACTAAGAGTCTGACAGTAAATTTGCATGGAGATTGCTAATATAACAGAAAAAACTAATTCCCTTTAATGGTTTCAAATTCAACACACTTAGCATGTCACTGAGCATTCCCTTGTTCACAGATGGACATTGGCTACCTTKAGAGCACTATTTTTTTTGGACTTGGATCAGCTCGTATCCTCTTAGTCATACCCTCTTAGAGACAAAGCTCTGAATGTTTTTGAAGTCTCTCAAAGTAAGAATTTTTCCATTCCCTTAAGCACTCTTGCTTCCCTGCCCAGAATCGTGCTTTATTTCTTCAATATCCTTTCAAGATGGAAGAATTGCTCCCTTACACAACAGAATCTCAGGTTTAAATGGTCACTATTCCATTCTTAGCATTGTTTGCTCCTCTTGCCTGCAGCTATTCTCGAAGCTGTGTCAGTGCATTCCCATCAAATGCATTTCAGACGTAGAAGTAGGGCTGCTCTTTCTCTTACAAAGCTGTTGGGGAGAATACTGTCAAAGCAGGCACATGCAGGAAGTATTTCAATAAAGCTGTAATCATCACAGGGTGGGATTTCTGGAAATGTTCAAAGCCAGGTTGGATGGGGCCCTGAGCAACCTGATCTAATGGGTGGCATCCCTGCTTATGGCAGGAGGGTTGAAAYRGAGTRATCTTTAAGGTCTGCTCCAACCCAAGCTCTTCTGTGATTCTCTTACTCTTCAGGAGCAGGAAGATGTTCTTTGAGGTTTCCTAGAAGCAAGTTAAGTGCTTTGCTGAATTCACAGAGAGATGATTCTTTTCAAAAGCATAGGAGCACAACATTAAAAGCAAGTTGATTGATTTAACTTCTTTTGGCTTCATAGGCAAAGCTATCTGGCATAAATTTAAAGATCCTGCAATGCAGTTGTCAATGGCAAACAACTTATTGTCTTCACAGGCCAGCTAGGCCAGCTTAGAAAGCAACAATCTTTATAAAGATRAGCAACTGTCAAACATGAAAATTAAAGGGAGGTGCACTTTTTTTTATCTCTGTTGATCTAATTTTGCTTGTAATGTTTCACAACATCATAAAGACATATAAGCCTTGACCTAATTGCTTGACCACCACCTTACTTGTTTTACAGACTGCAGTGCTTACACTAAGAGCCATTTCTCTCAGTCCTCTAGCAGAAGCATAAGCAGCCGTGTAGCACAGAGTCTTGCTGCTGTCAGCCCTAAGGCCATGACACGTACCAGCACTGGGAAGGAACCAAAGACTGCTCACTCCAGTGCAAAAGGTTCCTGGGGAAGTCATGAAAGGCACCGGGGTAAGGTATCTACCACCATTTCTGGTGAAACTATTCTTTTCTGATTTACAGAAATACTCACTAACCCTGAGAGGTTTCGAGCATGGCTATGTAGGCCAGCGATWAGRAGGGAGGGGAGAGGGAAAAAGTGGTTTCAGTCATTGCAATAAAATTCACTGAGGGAAAGGAGGATTTGCCTGCCTTGCCTGTCATTTTCCATAGTCCAGCAATACCATAATGTAACCTGTGGTGGTGGAATCATCWTCCCCAAAAGCATTCCAAAAATGTGTGGATGTGGCACTTAGGGACAGAATTTAGTAATGGACCTGGCAATGCTGGGTTAACAGTTGGGCTCAATGATCTCAGAGGTTTTTCCAATCTAAATGATTCTATGATTTTAATTCTGGCTTCTGGGGCCTGTGAACACCTTACATGATAGGCTCAAGTGTGAGGTTCTTAATGAATGTAGAGGAAGAAGAAAAAAATAGCTTCTGCAGAAAGACCGTGGTGACAGAGTTTTGACCATAATCTCAAAGTCTGCCAGAGGGATAATCTTATCCCCTTGAATTTTTMTCTTCACTGGTGTGACAGTTTTCCAGAAGAACTTTATTTAGGCTGTGACTTTTCCTTGCCACCATGTGACTGAATATGCTATGCAATGTCCTTTCACCACAACACCACACTGCAGATTTCAGCTGATAAGGAGAATAAGGGGATCTAAAATGACTGGCATAGAATGGAAATCACAAAGCAGCATTAAGGCTTAGCTTACAATAATAAGCCTGCAAATAATAATAAGCACAGTCATGATTTTAACAAAGGTTTTTATTTTCCAAGACTGCATGTTACAGTCTATAATTCTTCCCAACGAGGGATAATTTATCACTGGTAAGGCTCATATATAATATAAAGATGACCCGTGTAAAAAGCATGACTTCCAATTGATTAGTTCCAAAATTTCTTTTAATGTAAAGTATTTATGACTTCCCTTTGTGTAAAAATGCAGAAAGCAGCTGTATGCCAACTGGGGAATAAAAAGATGTACTCATTAAGGACAGTACAGTCTTTGCTGTCTCTTAAATGATAACCCATGTGGTCCTTCCCTCCTCTGTCAACATACCTATCTCTGTCGCTGCTGCACTATCCACAGCTTCTCCTGTTTCTTCTTCTTTTGTTTCAGGCCCTTCACTTACTGTCTCACTGAGCAGCTCAGTTTCCACCTGTTCTCCCGTCTCACCTGGGAATGGTAACCATGGAGATCAAATTAGGATCCACTAAGAAAAGTACCAAGTGCCCCAGCTCTTTTCTTTAAACCTGATTTTGCTTTGCAGCTCTCCAGTGCCCCTTACCAAGGTACCCTCTGAATGAACCCATAGAGAAAAAAACCAAGATGATCCCAAACAGTTTTCAGCATCTAGCTATATGATTGTTTCATGTGCACCAAGTTCTCCTAATACTTTCACAAAATTCCCTTGATGCTGGATCCAAAGGAAATCATAAGTACTATTTCCATTCAAATTATTTTTCCTGGATTTTATTTCATATATGTGCAGCTTTATTTGCAATTATAACAAAACAGAAATAGAAAACATGGTAATATGCAAGTCTGACTAAAACTCTGCTTTCCCAGGGAAGCTGCAGCCTAACTTGTTTCCTCACATCACTACAGAAGCMTAAAGGAAAGCAAAACAAATACTAAGTATCCTATGTATCATAGCATAGAAATTGAAAAGCTCTTTTCATCAGATTCCTCACGGAAATAGAATGCACACAAATTAAGATATTAYTTCTATCTTGGAAGTAATAGGAGCAAAACTCTTTTCCCCCAAAAGGTTCATTCACCCGCCCTGCACGCATTACACAACTCATCTTCAGCCAGACAACTGTAAACATGTTTCCACTGACAAGAGGTGACAGCGCAAGGTCCAGGGCATGCTGCTCTGCCTCCAGCACTGCCCTGAGGCTCAGAAATGGTGAATAATGAAACTGGAGTTTGCAGCTGGGCAAGATGTGTGTTTAACAGGTGAGCAACCTATCATTCAYAGCTTACATAAAACGAGGCTTTATTCAAAAGGATAGATGCGATTTTATGTAGGGGACAAAATTCCTTYGTGAAGAGGGCAAAGCAATCCAACAACCATGCTCAGCTACTGGGATGCAAAGAGTGAGATTCATATAGCCAGTTCAGACACATGCAGAGCAAAGCCACRGGATTAGTGGTAGCGTGTGTAACTGGCTCTGAACTTCACACWGATCAGTCCTTCTGCACTTTGCACTTCTTCAAGGAAGATATGGAAACCTGCTGGTACCAGGTCTCCCTGCAGAGACTCATGTGCTTCACCTGTCTATTCCCTAAAGAAGAGCTACCCCGGATGCTTCTGATACCATACTGAGCTACTTTGTATCATTTAGGAGAAATTTGATTCCTCTTGTGTTCATCTTCTGCAAGTGCAGTCCATGTCCCCTGTGTGCGACCCTGAGGATGAGCACAGCCTGTAATTTCCACAAAGGACCTCATSCTAAAGGTCCCTCCACAACACATGGAAAGAGCTGCCATCTCAGCACCACTGCTTGCTCACACAAGCCTCTCTCCCCACCCAGTCATGTCCGAGCATTTGTGGAAAGATAGCTCTGTGTCTCTCCATTACTAGTTTTATTCTGCCTGGCTTGTAGCCAAGCCTCTAAGACACACTGGACAAGACACACTGGACATGCCAAACATGCATCAAAGAATGCTTTTTCATCTACACCCCAGCATGCTTCCTCCAGTTTTATGTGTGCAAGGACAATTGCTTTATAATTAATACATGTGACTAAGGAATCGAGCCTTTGGGCTGGGCAAAGACTAAGAGGAATGTGTCTGAGCTACCCAGAGACACAATGTTTTAAATGAGGGGTATGGTGGGACATTTACCTGCTAAGAACAGAAAAGATATGACATGAAGTAGCAAAGATGAAAATKCTAATTAAATTTATTACAGCTTGGACTTGTGAACTTGAGGCATTCTTCTATGCCTCACATCATACAGACTCCCTTGATCAAATTCTGACTCCAGAAGCTCATTTGAGGCTCTTAGTAAAGTCAAAAGGACCCATACAGAAGTCCCTGGAGGCAAATTTTGATCTCCTGAATTTATGAAAGCACAAATATTACCCTCAGTGAGGTAGTCCTCTTCAGTTATATGAACTTTCTCGATGACTTCCACTACAGAGCTGTCACTGCTCTCTACCAGCCCACTGTCCTCTGCTGGTCCTGGTGATGGTGTCCCAGCATCTTCTGCTGGTGCTGGTGGCAAAGRCCCCCTGCTCTCCTCTCGCCACGCAGAGGGCAGCTCAGAGCTCTCCTCTTCTCCTGMAGGCAGGGGCTCGGTGCCCTCCGGCTCCTCCCTTTTACTGACTGAATCCGTCTTYCCCTCCATGTCCAGGATCATGGCTGAAGCCTCCTCTCCTGGCAGGTGCTCATCTGGGCTGTTCTCCTCAGAGGCAAGGCTCACATGCTCTGCTGAGTCCAGCTTGGTTTGGTCAACCACAGTTTTATGATCATCTGCAGYAGGAATGCTTGCACCTGATGATGCTTTTAGTTACAGTAGGGAAAGGAAAGAAAAAAAGAAAATTACAGATCATTGGTGAGTGGGCTGGATGACAACTAAACCCACAGTGAACCACACAAAGACTACCTGTCGAAGAGCTCCCTCCTGGCTATGGATAATACTCCCTCACAAGTCTGCTGCACATACCCAGCAGAGGATGGTGCTCTCTCACATTAAAACAAATTTTTCATTTGAAGTATATATTTTTATATGAAGAGAGTGGACCTTTTTGCAAGTCAATGTTCTATTACATTTTGCCTTATGAATCTGAAGTGTGYAAGTGGTCTGCTGATGATGGGACACTGCAAGGAAGTACCTTTTCCTGTTCCCAAAGCACAAAGCCAAMGTGGGGAGTGTGAGGGAGCTGCTGTCCTGGGCTGCAGATGAGAAGTTCTGGTGGTACCTTCAGGGAAAAGCCCTGAGAATATGCTCATCCCACAGGATGATCAGTGCCCACTCTTTAAACAAAAACCACTTGGTCTGTCTTTTTCAGTACTAAACTACCATTCATCATATGATTTGTCTAATAAAAACTTCAACAACAGGAAGCCTAAACAAATTAAAACTTCTGCTTCTTTCATCTTCCATCACCTTATTGGCTAGTAAAGCAATGGGTTTTGGCAGAAAAAAGTTATGAATAAAGAACTGACAAAATTGCTTTGACAGGTGTTTAAGGATAAATGCTGGAGACTCCAAATGAGCTATACCTACCTATCAGACTGACTTACTAACTTTCTAATTAAATTCAGTTTGACAAGAYCTCGTACTTAACCTTTTCCTAAAGRATGTCAGGATGAAATCCCTGGTAATTCATGCATGAAATCTGTTTATGTAATAATWACAAAACTGAAAAAACTGGATTTTCTCAGAAAATTATGATTGCAGTGTCAAAGCCAGTAAGCAGAACCATATGATACTGTTCATAGATGAACACATCTATGTATGTTCATACTGACACAGATGTCCAGAAAAAAAAGTAATACACCCTGCTCTTAAAACATCTGCTTGAATACTGCTGCTCTTWAAGTAACTTTCYTTTGAGACATTCAAACAAAATAACYCKCCAGTAAGTGTCACCTGGTCAGCATGTGCCTACAGACCCTGGGAAGGATGGCTAAACTAGAATAGAGAACTGGGAATCTGGACTGTCRAGACAGACAGAAAGCAACTTTGACTGTGAAACAGATAAAATCTCATTTGTCCCAGGAACCGTAAAACCATCAAAGTTCCAATGAACCCCACCAAACCCACAGTGGTATGGCAATTTATAATGCAATTCAAACAACAGCTACGTGTCTTGCACTACAGATCCCCCCAACTGCCTCTGACAGCTGCTGAGGGGCAGAGAAAAAGGCAGAGGGTCCCAGCTGACAGGGCTGAGTGTCAATTCATCAGTGGAATTCCTCTGTCAACCTGTTCAAGCCCTTTTTCAATCTGTTTACACTCAGTCTCCACAATGACCAACGGCAATGAGGGCTGCAGCCCACATACATCCCCTGTAAAACACATCCTGGCTGCTTTTAAGCCTGCTGCTCGTCATTTTATCAAGTGGCAGTTCTTGCATTATGAGAAACAGCAAATATATTTCCCTGCTTGCCTTCTCTAGATCTCTATCACACCTTGTCTTCCAGGCACTACTTTTCCTAAAATAAAGCTCAAGGTGAAACAGATATCCCATCAGAAAAAAACACTGTGTAAATCTTAAACTTAAGCTACTTTAAGCAGTGATTTAAAAATTAATATATGCTCAGAGACCAGACATTCGATCTTTCCACATTTTTATTTTTCGTCCCTTTAGACACTTCTTCATGGCTTCACCTTGCTGAGTGCCACATGGACACGGAGCATTTAAAACCTACAGACAGAAATAAATGAGCCATGAAAATCAGCATGTTATACAGAGTTTTTAATTCATGTTAGCAGTAAAAGAAACAATAAAATATATTATTACTAGGAACTACTAAAATTACTAGGATTATTAGGAATTTTCTGCAGCTCCTATAAAGATCAGCCCTGTAACTTCTAGTTAGCCCTTCCTTCATCAAAATGTTTTATATAAATTGGATTATAAAATACTGCCATGCAACACAAGATCTGCACTGCAGGAAACCCTGGAAGCATTCCTCTGCTCTCATCTGAAATGCAAAGAACTCCCTAATATGGAAAAAATAAATCCTCTCAGTAATCTGTTCAATACCTTTATCCCCAAGAAGAATGAACATCATGTGGCAGTCAACATTCCTATGATTTCTTCTAGTTTTGTTTCATTTTTAAATTTAAAATTTTTATTTTCCTTGCTGTAGACAATTTTAGCTGGAGAAACAATGAAAAATAGTGAATGTAATGGGCCAYGGCTACAGTTTTCTTTTTGCTTATTTCTTTCCTTTTGGAAAAGCTCTGAGTTTTGTGAGTTACACAACAATAGAAYGAAATTAAATACATTTTCCTCTATTAACATATTCAGAGAAGTTTTTTTAAATGACCTTCTCTTATTAAAGTAAATTAGAAGATTTTTAACATATCTGGTTGGTAATTGCCCAATTAATGCAGATCTTTCTGCTGTAATTGCAAACTGCACTTCATCCTTACCATGATATTAGTGTATCTATTTAGTACATTTCATAACCTATCCTGCCATGAACATGCTTTTATACAGAATACTTGTAGTACTCASAATAAATTACTTTGGCTGCTTGCTTAAGCCCTTTAGTGCTCCTGTGCAGATATCTTTCAGTGGAGGATGGAAAGGCAGAGGAATTGGTACACTGACCAGGTACAGTATAAAGAGCAGGTACAGTATAAAGAGGTTTCTGCTGATTCTCGGTTTGCAGATGTGTGCTGGCTCTGTAGTGGCACAGACAACACTCAGCGCATACAACCTGCTCTCCTCTCTGCAGTCACAAACCACAGCACCACAAGACAACACACAGAATATAAACCCASACAAAAAACATGGATGATGCAGGCAGAGTAACAACAATAGTTCATAACTCAAGAATATAGGAAATAAATGCAGTAAATGCAAACAACTCTTCATCTGCCTTCAAGATGTATCTTTTTGTAACTGCAACATTCAGGTTCTTAGAGAAGTGTTTCCAAACCTTCCTTGGAGGAAAGAGCTAAATATTATGAATATGGAAACAAAGTTTTGGGTTACTTCCACTGAAGAGCAAAGGTTCTTATTCTTATAGAACATCCTACAAACGTACCTTATAGAACATCCTACAAATATACCTTGCTCACAAAATTAGTCTGCTGTTAATTAGTCTGTCTAATTAGACTTGAGCCAATTGAAGCCACAGGAACATTGTCGATGCTACACACTATGTCTGGATGGATTTTGTAAGAAAAAGGAAGGATAGTAGGCTCAGGTATTGCTAGTTCACTGTTTTAACGGGGAAAATAAAGGGCACTACATTGACAAGGTACAAGACAAAAGGACMGACAGCAGGACCCTGTCTGGAAATTAAACAAACAAAAAAAGCCTGCGGAGCGGAAGGGACTTAGCATTCATTCACAAGAAACACCAGTTTCGAAGCCATCACTCACGGGGCACAGTGCCCTTCAATGTGCGGGCAGAATTAAAAGCCCGACGAGCTTCTGCCCCMGCGGGGTTTCTGCGGGACACGCAACCGAGGCGCCTTCCCCGCCACCGGACGGGTCGGGACCGGACCACCCGGGGAATAGCGCTACTCCGCACCTCCAGAGAGCTCCGCAGGCAGTCCCCGCCCGGCTCCCCCGGCCCCGCTTCCCCCGCCCGGCTCCCCCGGCCCCGCTCACCCCGCAGCGGCGGCGGCTCCTGGGGGCGGCTGCGGGCGCTGCTGGAACAGCCCATGGCAGGCCCGGGGCTCTGCAGCTGCTCCCGACGGCCGGGTCAGCTCTGGTCGGGTCAGGGCGAGGTGCGGCTGGCGCGGTCACCGGGCAGAACCGACCTACGGAGCCGGCGGGGCGGCCCCGGCCATGGAGCTTTAAACACTCCCCCGGCGCTCAGCYCGGGCCGCCGCTGCGGCCGTCCCTGCCCCGGGGCGGATTTCTGCGCTCTGTGCGGGTGCCACAAAGTGTGAGTGGCAGCAGGAGGGAAGGGACTGCAGGTCCGTGTGCCCCAGAGTTTAACCCTGGAAGGATGCACATAAACCTCCCTGGCAAGCGTAGAGCCACGTTAGCATCGAGTAGAGGAGACCCACAGCCCGGGTAAGAGGGTCCGGGCATGGGCACGGCTATTAGACGGACTTGGAGGCCACGCTGATGTTTGGCGGTTCTGAATGTGGCTGAGCTTGTGAACCTGAGACTGAGGGTTTGGGGTTTCTGTAGGGAACCCCAGCCGGGACCAGGGGAGAGGAGCAGCMGGGCTGGGTTATCTGCACTGACCATATGTGGTATGGGCATCCCGCGGGTTTGTTGTGCTCGTACACACAGGAGCCGCAGCCTCCCCGCCAGCCCTCCCTGCACACAGGAACAGCTGMAGAATGCATCCGTGGGACAGGGAGGGACAGACCTCTGGGGTCTCCGAAGCTTGGAGGCAAGAAGGAACCCCTGGCTTGCAGAGTCCTCTGGGTTCAGCAGCCACTGTAACATCCTTACCCTGAGCCTGAAAGGTAAAATAAATATTATTCTTGTATTTGCCTGTAGGCAAATCAGCAGATGTCCAAGAAAGTCKAGGTGGACTAAAAGCTTCCCAGAGAGTAAGAAAAAAGAATCTTTGCCATACATTTGCTTGCATAAGCAGATAATGTATTTATTGCACCCAAAACTTACTTGATTGTGTCAAATTTAGACTAATCATACATCCTTCTAAATTAACATTTTTTATCCACCCTGAAATGTATCCAGACAAATCACATTGTCTTTGGACATTTGTCCAGGATTTGTGATGTTCCACAGCCAAGGTAAAGCAGTAGCAGGACAGACTCATGAAACATTGAGTGCTGAGGAAAATAAAAAAGGAAAAGCTACATTCTGTTCATTCTCTTGCCTGCAGAGCTTAGTACCTGCTTYCCTCTGTGTCCTAACCAAAGGGTGAGCTGTGCAGAGCGCGCCTACCATCCATCTTGCTTAAACAGCAGAGAAAGGAATTCAAGATTTACAAGGCCAGAGAGAGGGAACATGTGTGAGTATGTATTGACAGCGAGGCTCACCAGGGGGCTGCTCTGCACTTCATGATCCTTAACAGGCCTTGGATAGGATACAGAAATAGAAATGAAAACCCAAGGACTATTTGGCAGATGACTCCCACAAACACTGAATAACAATGCCATGGTCTTCCCTCCTCGCATGAGCGAAGGAGAAGTTGCATCTTTTCAGCAGGAAGACTGGACACAACAGAGCCAGTTCTGGAGCTGGACATAGGCAGGGCCRCGGCAGGACAAGGCTGCCCCTCAGTGTGTCAGCTGGATTGCCATGGACTAGGCCAGGCTTGGAAAACATGTCCCCTCTGCAGAGCATTCAGCACAAACATTCCTGCGAGATAACAATGAGCTGCCTTTCTGCCACTGTCCTACCTTCTGGAAGCACAGTATTGTACAGAGCTTGTAGAGAGACGCAAAGAAATTTCTGAAATTATGCAAGTGATCCAGTGGCTACAGCATGATGGTGGCAAATGAAAATCCTTGGTAGGCTTCCCATCCCATCCCTTCCCCTGGGCAGGGCACCTCTCTGCTTTCTCTGAACTGAACCACACTGGTACTGCCCCAAATGCAGGCAGTAACAAAAGAGCTTTAAAAAAAACCCTTTAGTAGCATATAAGCTAAACAATTATACTGAACTRGTTATTTTTTCAAAGGAAAACTATTTTATTCAGGAATACTAATTGGGAAATTAAAATTAAATGTAAACTATGAGTGTTCAAGGATAGCTGTATTTTCAGAGGTAAAGCAACAAACACCGATGGCCACCTACATACAATCAGCAATACATTTCCAAAAGCAAACTTCACAAAAATTTCTCTAGGGCCCTGGCAATTTTCAAGTTCTCCAGGCCAGTACTACATGAGCAAACTTGTTGCACTCARCCCAGAGCTCATTAGCTGTTAAAAATTTTGAATATTTCAGATATTATTCCTACAGCAGCGATTTAATTTATATCCATTTTATAATAGTCCCAAATCCTGGGACTTTCCAAGTCACATTGACTTTTCAAAACATTATGTTAGTAAAGAGTTTTCACTTTTATGACTCCTTTTCTCAGCTCTTTGGCTATTCTGTACAGAATGACTASTACCTAAAAGAGTTATAAAATATTCAGAATTGTTTATTGTGTCAATTCAGGCCAAATGCTCCAAATATTTGTAGGTCCATTGAAGGCCATTCTGTGATGCYGATTTATAAACTGCAGAGAGCTGCCTTCTGAAATGGCTATTTTTGTTTTGCCTAGGATAGCAATGACCTTGAAATTTAGCTCCTAGTACAGGTCTTGTAATTTCCTGGAAAGGAAGCAATCTGTTGATTTTCTCATCAAACTAATTCCTATCTTTAGTAAATACTATCAGTGGATTTCTGTGCAATTTGGCCCTTAGAAAATACAGTTTGTCGTTGTACTGGCACTGTATTAAAGCTGGTTACACATATAGGTATACAAATGTATGTATTTATACATGTATATATTTTATGTGCACATATACATAATTCTTACCATGCTTTTACTGGTTGAAAATCTACCCAGGTCTGCAGATACCCAGGTATTCACAATAGGCAGTATTTAACCCCAAGGTTTTCTCTGTTCCCTAATGAGATACTTCACCTGACCTATTTTTCTCCACAGCTCCTTTCTTTTTTTCCTTYCTTTCTCATAGTAAAGTTGTGGCAAGGGTGGCCAAGGTGAGGTTTTCATTCAGATCTAGTGGACCTGGGCCTTACTGGGATTCCAAATTCCCAGTGATCTGAAACAAAGAGCTGCATTTGTCTGCCTGACAATACAGGGGATAGTTCAATGCACGACCCTGTGAAAATCAGATGAACATGTTTGCATTTGCTGTAAATGCAATGATTATCAGAGAACACAATCTGTCACTTTTAATAGCCTTGATGTGCAAAAGTAGAGTATAATGGCTGCAGGTGTTCAGACAATGTTGTTGCGTAATTGTACAGAGTCTTGACCAGATTATAAATCAAATTGGGGCTGTATTTTTGCATATTTTCATCCTATAAAAATAGGATATGTTCTGTTCATGTTGGTAAAATAAAGATATAGACGTAGTTTGTCAAAAGATCAGCTGGCTTTTTTGAATTGAATCTCATCGTTCAGAGTTAGCATGTGACCTGTGGCACCTGTAGCAGGGCAGTGGACACACTGACCCTCTTGCAGCAGCTTTAGCAGAGACTGCAATTTGCAAGCCTCCCCAGTCACACCACATTTCCTGGAGCTTTCCTGGTAACGGGCAGTACCTGTTCCCATCTCAGGCACCTGGCAGCTCTGACAAGGAGCAAGTCCTGAGTTCTACCCATTGCCTATGGACACTCGGGGAAAGGGGCTAAGCAGGGGTACAGATCCAGGCATTCTTCTGCATCCCTGGCAACCAGAGTGATCCCCGTTTTCTCTCAGGACCAGCAGTTCAGACACTTCAGCTTTACAAAGACCTCAGAAGTTCAGAGAATTTAACAGAATGATCTMTTCCAGGCTGTACCACAGGGTGCCCATGTACTGCTCATTTTTCAGACTTCAGAATTATTTTTTTCTCATTCTACTCTTTCTCTTCTTTCCAACATTTTCTCTCAGTTAAGTATACACTGTCTAAAACACATTTACTAGCACACATACCTGTTCTCTTAGTACCTCATTTTACTGTTCATTGGATTTTCTGATGAGCAATGAGAAAAGCTGATTACATTATTACCACTTCATTTGTGGGGGCAATRCTTGGGATTTTGTAACACAGAGTTGCTTTGGGATTTCTCTGCAGAAGGCATGCTGCATGGATGAGCCCACATCTGCAGTAAGTCTAGTGATGACTTCTTGCAGCYAAACTGCTTCAAGGGACCCCATGGGTGAAACTGTCCAGTTCCAACTTGCTTGTCTGTCCTCAGGAATATGTAACCCAGCCACCGCAGCTTGTTTGCTGATACACTGGCATTGGTGCCAGTGCTGCTGCAGSGGCTTCCCTGACTTCCCTTTCTTAGATACACTGAGTTGGTTTCATTCACCCAAAATAATGAAATGGCTTTCTAATTTTTGGGATACATCATTGCTCCACCAGTGATTTTTCTTGCAGTGCTCTCACTCTCCTAATTCATACCTCTAACTGGTGCTTTCTTGCACAACCTTGATGGCATTAGTGGGAAAAAGTGGTGCAAGAACTTCAAGACGCTGCTCTCTGGATTAAGTTCTCTTTCCCTGTTGGAAATCCCACTCCTGCCCTCTCACTAGGCATGCACAGAGGAAGGCCAGGGTGAAAGAAGCAATAGGGGAAGAGGATTGGTCCTGCTTTCCCTAAGTACTCTGCATTCCCTGCATGCTCACATTCACTGCCAAACTGAGAATCAGCCCACAGAGCTCCTGAGCCAAAATTACACCTGACTGAGCCTGAGAAGCGGTTGACCTCCCTAGCGGAGGATGGTGGGGCAGGCRGGGGTGGGGCCAGATGACACCACAGTGCCTGCAATTAGTGCCAGGAGAGGTAACGCTGCTTTTCCAGAGGCTGCCAGCTGCTCCCTGGATCTCTCCATCTTGAGACTTGTTTGTTGGAGATGGAGTCATTGCCTGCTGCTTCCCTGCCTTTCTTTTAYTTCTGCTGTGTCACATCCTCATTGCGGAACAGAGTTCCACAGCCCCTGCTGAGGTGCCTGGGTGCCAAGCTCTGCCTGATGTGCCTTACCCCATTCCCTAATTCCCAAACAGCTGCTGGCATGGCCCATCCAMTCCCAGCTGCTGTTTTTTAACAAAACATTGGCTGTATAATATTGTTTAAGGAATATTGGTGGGGCCAAAGCCTTTTCTTTCTTCTAGTGTCGTTTTTATCTGACTTGGACTGAATATTTGTCTTTATAAAGGACYTTTTATGGACCACATACCCCTAGCAGAGGCCTCTGCAGAAGGGAGATTTGAGGGTTGAGAGACAATAGTGCCCGTTTCTGCATGTATTCCCACCACCCCTGCCCCAATCCTTATCCCACCTAGATTTAGCAGAATCTGAGGTCCAATGCCAAAAATGTCTGCCAGAAAGTTCTTTTGGAAATGCAGATTTTTTTTTAAAAAGCACATTACTGGGGGGGAAAAAAACCCAACAGTTTTGTTAACTGCTAAGCGAAGTATTGTGTTCCCTCCTAACCTGAGTGGAGTTGCAAGGGTACCCTAGGAAACAGCTCCCTCTCCCGGAGCCGTGCATGGCTCCCATATCTTGCGAGGTAACACAAAAYATCTAATGGTCAAAGGAACGGCACCGAGGATTTCACGAAGCCCGCTGAGCTTTATACTCCTTTGCCAATAATTTCAACAKGCAACAAAAGGTTAATGTTTCACCAGACCACAAACAACTGAGTAAAAGTATRAAGAGTTAAAAGCAAAGTCAGTTTGACAGGTATTATAGCAGTGCACCTGAGGGCTGGGAAAAGGGGAAACTGAGGAACAGGAAAAGAAAGAGACATAGAATGCTGTTTACTTTTCAGCTGCAAAGGAAAAAAAAATTGAAGTAGTCTTCAAAATTGATTTAATTATACTCTGTAAAGGAATAGATTTTTTTTTKTATCACTAAAAGAAATTTGACTATAGAGACATATCAAAATGGAACATTTTTATATTATTATTTACATACTACATATATYATCTATGTGCTTAATATAGACATTATTCCCAGAGAGCTTTACCTTTACAGATGGACCAATGTCTGATTTCACTAGGGGTATTTCAGCTCTACTTAAGTTTGGTAACATTTTTTCTAACCTACCTTTATCCCATTTCATGTCAGTGTTAGCAGTTTAGATGTWAATTTAGGTGCTTAAACTGACCTGTCAAAACCTAAGGATTTTACCCCCCAATAAAAAGGGTTGGTATAATGATTTGCATGTCGACCAAAGGCTGCCTGTCACTGAGAGAGCTATCCTGTTGGAAAAATTTTGGTAAGGTCAACGTGGAGATAGCCATACCAGTAGAAGGGCATAGAAGTATATTGCTATAAATTACTTCCCTTATTTGAAAAAAAATCTATTCATATAAGCATACTAGAATAACTGAATGCAACATGTTTTGGGTTGGCTTTTTAGTTTGTTGTTCCATATTCCATATTGGTAAAGGCACCAAACTTCCTAAGGCCAATAAGCACAATACTGCCATGATTAGGCTAAGCTAGGTGAACCTAGCAAAGCTCCTGTGCTAGTTTTGCAGTTTTGTAAGAAATGTACAACCTTTCTGGTGCAGTGTCTTAAGAGCACAAAGTCACACCAGCAGCAGACCTGGTGTCCTGTGGGTGGATGCCTGCTCATCCTCTTGGGAGATGTCACAGGCAACCCCTGCAACTCACATTCTGAGCATCCACACCGCTCATCCCTACAGGCGCCAGCTGAGCTGGTGGCCTCTGCTCTTCCCTGCACCAACCCAGGGTGCTTGTTCTAGGATGGACAGCACTGTGGGATTGAGCACCAAAGTCCTTGGCCTGAATATGGGAGCCTCATGTTGTGGCCATGCTCCCACTGTGCAGTGTGTGCTCAGGGAGATAGTTTTCAAGGTGGTGATCTCCAGAGTGCATGGGGGGCAGGAGGAGGCTTCCTTGCACTGTCACTCTGGCACAAYCATGGGCTGAGCTGTTTGGGGATGAGCCAAGGATGCCCCACATCTGGTGGGAGTGCAGAGCCATTGGCCCAGCAAACCCGGGAGCTGCACTGAGGGTGCCCAAAGACAACCTCAAGCCCAGGTCTATTCCCAGGCTCAGTGGTTTGTTTCATGCTAGAAACCTGTGTGTCTGCTTGGGCTTGGCCAGGGCTGTATCCCACTAGGACAGGCCATTCTTGCAGCACTGGGGGCCTKCCAGGGGACACCGTGCCTGGCAGAAGGTAGGCACTGCTGCTTTAGTCAGGCAATGTACTTGGTGCTGACAGCAGGGACACAGGCTCACACCATCACATGTTTCCTCTGTGCTGGTGCCTTGCAGTGCCCAAGAGATTTATTTTTCCCATCCTGTAATTTTCTGCATCAACCCTGTGTCWGAAGTGACAATCCCCAGAGACACTGTCTGGGGATATCACTTGATATCCGGTGATATCTTGCCTAAATACGGTGCCCAGCTCTGGGTTCCCCAGCTCAGGAAGGACATGGACATGTCAGAGCGAGTCCAGAGGAGGCYACCAAGGCAATCAGAGGGATGGATCACCTCTCCTATGAGGAAAGGCTGAGAGAACTGGGATTGTTCAGTCTGGAAAAGAGAAGGTTATGCGATGACCTGATTGTGACCTGCCATTTCCTGAAGGGAACCTACAGGAAAGATGAAGAGGGACTTTTGTTTTTTTGCAAGAGCATGTAGTGGTAGTGACTGGACAAAGAGGAGCAGCTTCACACTGAAAGAAAGTAGATTTAGATTAGATATTGTGAGGAAGCTCTTTACTGTAAGGGTCGTGAAGACATTGGTACAGGTGCTGTGGATGTTCTCCAATCCCAGGGAGGTGTTCAAGGCCAGGTTAGATGGGGYTCTGAGCAAGTTGAYCTAGTGGAAGATGTCCCTGCCCATCGCAGTGGGGCTGAAACTAGATGAGCTTCAAGGTCCCTAGCAAACCAGGCCATTCGGTGATTCCATGATAGGAGGCTCAGGCGGCTGAGGCTCTTCCCTCATCAGCGCCTAAAATCTCCCACGAGTCTATGATGTGAAACACGCACTGAAAGCCGCTCGGCGGAAGAAAGGACGCGGTGCGTACGGTAACAAGAGCGAGACAGGACTCTAACATAGACACCCAACGAGCCTATCCTCAGCCGAGCCCGCCCCTCAGCCGAGCCCGCCCCTCAGCCGAGCCCGCCCCTCAGCCAGGCCCCGCCCACAAGCCGAGCCCCACCCTTATCCCTCAGACCCCGCCCATGCCCATCTGGCCACGCCCCCGCCCCGCCAGGCCCCGCCCCGTCCCCGCCGTGGTTCGGGCGCTTTGGCAGCCGTGGGGCGGGGCTAGGAGCGTGCTCGCGGCTCTCGCGAGAGTTGCCGCGGGATTCGCGGTGCCTGCTGGGAGCTCGCTCCTTTCTGGCGGCCCGGCCATCTTGGCGGCGCGTCTGCGGTGAGCGGGGCCGAGCCGGGGGCGCGGGGGCCGCTGYGGGCGCTGCTGCCGGGTTCTGACCGCTCCCCTCCACCCCCTGTGTTCCAGGTACCGCCTGAMCCCCGCGAGGCAGCAAAATGGTGGCCGCGAAGAAAACGGTGAGTGAGAGCGGGGCTGCGCCGGGCGCACGTGGTGGCGGGAGGGTCCGGGCCGCGCCGTGCTGTGGCGGGGGGACCCCAGCATGGCCTGGGCTGGCGGCCGGGGGTGCTGGGGGAACCCTGAGCACAGCCCATTGCGGCCCTCAGAGCTCGGGCCGTGCCTTGCTGACGCTGGCCGCACCCCTCAGCCGCCTCCCGCCCTGCTCGGTGTCATCCGGTCCCTCCTGTACGATATCCCGGTGTGCCTTCAGAGCCTGTGAGGCGGCTGGAGGAAGGGGGAGCTGGTGCCGAGTTTCTAGTGCGGGTGGAGTCTAGATTTTGTCTTTCCTGCTGTGTTCTGGCCTTTCTCTTAGAGTGGCTCTGACAGATGTGGGTTTTTCGTTCAGAGATGGTGGCTTCGTGCGTGCAAATGCACTTAAACTGTTGTCATGAGCATCACGCTCACCTGTTGTAAAGTCAGCTCAGGTTGCACGGAACTACTTGCTGGTCCATGTAACGCTGTCAAGTGTGCCGCGCTGAGAAGAGACGGACTCTAAACCTGGCTTAGATTAGCAATGCAAAAATGGTACTTGGCCTTGACTAGCTGATCTTAACAAGAGCTTGTTAGATACATGTAGATATCACTGATTTATGTAGATAGCAGCAACAATGCTTTGAGATATCTTTTCCTGTTGTGAGATACAGGGGTAAGAAAAAGCTTTCTGAACTTGTGAAAACACAGCATCAGCAACACCCTTATCCATAAGCTTTCTTATACTCAGGTGACTGACTGGTCTTTCTTATGCTGTATTTAAGATTATAGGGAGATTATAAAAAATGCATATATTTGAAAATTCTTTATTTTCTTATGTTCTCCATTGTTTTGAAAAGTGTGAGCTAACACAATAATTCTTTTCTGCATCTTCAGAAAAAGTCCCTGGAGTCCATCAACTCCAGGCTTCAGCTGGTTATGAAAAGTGGCAAATATGTGCTTGGGTACAAACAGACCCTGAAAATGATTCGTCAGGGCAAAGCCAAGTTGGTCATCCTTGCCAACAACTGTCCTGCTTTGAGGTAAGCAGATGTGAGAAAAAATTCTAAGACAGATTTTTTTACAAATGCATTGTGTGCTTCATGCTAATTGCTTYAGTGTCTTAAAACAGAAGACTTTGCTGGCATCTTCTAGAGTGCTCTGAAATAAAAGTGACGAATAGTTTGGTGTGTAATGATTTCAAGTCTAGAAATGTTGAAGTGCTTCCTGGTATCTTTCTAGCTCTCTGATTCAAGGAGTTTGCACTAGAGAAGGTACTGGAAGCTTCTCACACTTGATAGCATTTGCTAAGAGTATAATGGGACCCAATCCCCATGTTTTCCCCGAGTAGTGTATTGGAAAATAATTTTACAGCTAGGAAAAATGGATGATTTAAAATATTTGAAGCACAAAAAAATTTACTGTCAAAGTTAATTGTAAATATGGGGTCCAGGTGAGTGGAACTGCTTTTTTGAAAATGAAATCTTCACTAATTCCATGACATTTTCTTTGTTGAATACCTAGACCCTTTTTGTTGTCAAGGGATATTGRCAGCCTCAAGAAAATGTAAATGTGAAATTCAGAAATTAGATACTTGAGAAATGGCGGGACTGTTAGAGTAGGCAGCAATCCCCAGTATTAGTGGAGATCTCAAAAGGGTTTGGGAAACTACTGCTAGACTATCCTAGTGAAAGTCAGAAGAGAGGGCAACATAAATGGACTTTTTGTTTTAAATTTAAATGTGCAGTTCCTTTCTCAGCGAGCAGGAGCTGTATCTSTGTTCAGCTTCTGGCCACCACTGGGCATCAACATTAACTGTCTTAGTTTATGCACTTTGGCACAGCTCCTGTGGCCTTTCAGAGGTCTGCAAGTACCAAAACCTTTTACTGTGTAGGAGCAGCCTGAAGGGTTTGTTGTTACAAACCTTCAGCAGACAGCTGAGTAAAGGTTCCTGAGTCACTTTGCCTGTCATGGAACAGCTGTGTTTCTCTTGTGGAAAGGAAARGTGTYTAAGGTTTAAGTGTGGTAGGAGTTRAAGCTGYTCTCTCTGAATTSCAGTTGGTCAGAATTGTTTGTGGACTCTGTAACACCCTGTTTTTGGATTTCAGGAAATCAGAGATTGAGTATTACGCTATGCTTGCCAAGACTGGTGTCCATCATTATAGTGGGAACAACATTGAACTGGGCACAGCATGCGGAAAATACTACAGAGTGTGYACGTTGGCCATCATCGACCCAGGTAATGCCCTCCTACAGTGTAGAGACCAAATCAGGAGCTCTGAGTGGTTCCTCCCTTCTCCTGTGAATAACAGCACTGAGCAAGGAATGAGTGGGGGTGRTGACATTACTGCCTTTTTCCATCAGGTTAAAAACTTAATTATAATGTCCACTGACCAAGATCCYGCTCTTTTGTGAGTCCTAGGTTCTTAAAACCTGGAAGGACTGCTGCTTCTCTTTCTCTTTTACTGCTGAATTTTGTGAGCATTTTGTCTACGTGTTGGTCTATAGGGAGGTTTCAGTGTATGGGACTTATTTCTAAAYCCATCAGCTAGGACATGAGTTTGTACAACATGGTGTTGACAACAGCAGTGTTTGACTGTTCTTAATCTAAGATAAAGG
This sequence comes from Malurus melanocephalus, assembly GCF_030028575.1. Taxonomy (NCBI): domain Eukaryota; kingdom Metazoa; phylum Chordata; class Aves; order Passeriformes; family Maluridae; genus Malurus; species Malurus melanocephalus. Next base: position 1,038,693 of record NW_026623294.1, on the reverse strand, counting down.
ACTGTGACTTWGCCTGCTTCCCAGAATGATATATAGAAAATTAACTAATAGACAGGTGGATATTCATGAAGGGATGAAAATTATATTAAATGCTTTCTTTTAAAACTGTAAGTTTTAGCAATTACCTAAGTTTGTATATGTTTGTTTGTATGTAATTACTGTGGTTTAGTAGCACTCTTTGTCCCAGAGAGTTGCTCGAATTCCTTATATAGACCAGTAGATGACTTCCCATCCTCTTTCCTGAATGTTTTAAGAGAAAGTCAATCCCTTGTTCTTTTTGTTGACCAAAATGCGTACTTGTTGGTTTTAATATTTCTTTAATGACTTTAACCAGATGTTCCCCAAGTGACAATGATTTGAATTTCCTACTTCTTCAGAAAACTTTATTTACCTTACTTGTATTTAAATAGTAGCTGTAAAATTAATTTTCAAAATGTCAGTTTCAAGTTTGATTTTGGGTGGGGTGGGAACTGCAAGTAAATCCTAATGCTCTATAGCTAATAATGCGAATATTCTCGCTGTCCTGATATTTCCGTGATCAGGGGAGGCTAGACATTCGCTATAGTAAAACTATGCATTGTGTCCTCCAGGACTAGATTGCTGTTCTAGTACTGGCTTTGTAAATGCTGGTGACATGGGCGTAATTACTGGGAAATACTGTATTTGGATTAGAAAAAACACAGTTACAATTTTTTTTTTTCAATCCATCACAAATATTTGCATTTTTCCTAAGCAGACTATGTGTTTTGCTTTTAAGTTTTCTTTTTCTGGGATCACTGTGGTGGTTTTWTTGGGTAGCATTTTTTTCTTATTTTTATTCCTAAAAACATCTTTCTATGGGTCCTCTTGTAACAATAYATTTTTGTTTTACAGGTGACTCTGACATCATTAGAAGCATGCCAGAACAAACCAGTGAGAAGTAAATGCTGTAAAGGTGTTATTTCTACAATAAAACTGGTTACAGAACTCTTTTAAGAAAAATTTGTATTATACCTTTGTTKGTTTTAGGGAACAAACTATATAAATGAAGATTCGTTACCACTGCTGTGTTTCCTGTTCTGTTAGAAAAAAAAACCTTAAACCTTCACATGGCAAAATTTGCCTCTTTCTGTAGGAATTGTGGTTGAGAGCTAAGTGAAGGAAGGCTTGATCATGGCAARTATGGTGTCAAATCCCATCTGGCCAGGGCTTCCTTTGTGTTTGCTTTTGGGRTGCTAATGCAAATACAAAGTATAATGTGAGGGACAGGAAATTTGGGATATTAGTGGGGGATTATAAAGGGTTTACTTACATTAAAATAATTCACACTACTTTTATCAAATGAATCAAGTACTACTGTGCATTATTCCCTTTGTCTTTTCCCACCAAGATTACTTAGCTGTAAAAGGGCAATCAGGATAAAGCTTCTAGATGTGTGTAACATATGCTTTCAGTAAGAGACCAATTAACTTCACAAAGCTGTTTTTAAGTCGTAGCCTTTTTTTTGGGAGTTTTCTGAAGATGTTAAAGACAGATGAGCTGGTGTTCTCAAGTCACAATTGCTGAGAATGTCAGTATCTTAAGAGATTTTTGCCTGTTTTGTGCAAAACCATGACTGCAGGATGTTCCTTATGACGGGATTATTAATTGAGTGGCCAGCGCTTTTCTCACATGTGGTAAAAGAAACACCTCATGAAAGTCAGAATGTGCCTGTAACCTTGCACAACTCCAGAACCTGCAGAATTCCAAAGTATGCCAAAGTATGCCAAAGCATACCTTTCAAAGCTTGCTGTTGTGTATCCATGCATGCTCATTAGCTTGTCTGAGATCACTTAATCATTTAAGTTCTGCTGCAACTATGTCTGTTTCTGTTATAAAATGGATGAAGCTGTGGGTTTCCATTTGGAAATAGTCAAGGCAAACCCCAGTGTGTGTCAAAGCAAAGGAGCAAATGCTGGTCTCTCTACCTATTAAACCACAAATCTGGCTGACTTGCAGCCAAGGAATGGGAATGAGACTTAAGACACTTCAGGTTGCTAGAATAGAAGCAATTTTCTGGTTTTATTTGTGTGTTAGTGTTTGATAAATAGGTGTACAGCTATCTGAATTGACCAAATAATGTTTTCAGAATTAACATACTGCTTGCATTCGGCAAAGTTAGTGRATACTGACTGAAGGACAGCAGGGAGAAGTTGGATAGTCTGGACATGATAAGAAAAAGTACTTGAAATTTAAGGTTATGATGTCCTGATAATCCAGTGGACTTTCCACTTCACATATTTAATTTCATCACATTTTAAACACAAATGTGTAAATTTGTCTTTTTACTTCCTACTGATTCAGTAGTTACTCTTATTTGAAGAATCCAGGTTGAGCCTAATGTGAATGCTGTCAAACTTGTTCTATGTATGTATGTATACATAGAACTATATATATGTACACACGGTGCTTAAATACAGACTGTGCTTAAAATGCCAAGAGTGGAGGAGGGAAATACAGAAAAGCAAGCCAAAWAAATTCATACCCTAAAAATAGTTCAAAACATGGAGGATTCATTCAAAAATAACAGCATTTTATTATTTTGCATAGCTTATTTCAGTTGTTCTGCTTAATTAGATTTTTTGCTAGTTACTAAATTGTTTATATAAATTTTCAACATTTCTTATCTGCAATCGATGCAAGACATGACATATAGATACAAGGATCCAAAATACTCTTTTCAACTTCAGACACAAAGATTTGTTATTTCACTTTGAACCATTTTAMGAAAATAGCTCTGACAAGTTTGTATGTATAAATATACAGTGTGGCATACACTTTGAATTCTGATCAGTACTTTAGCCTGTTTTCCAAGTCTTCCATTCTCTTCGTCATTTCTTCCAGTAGATAAAAGTTAAGGAASGAGAGCTACTGATAGGATGAATTAATAGAAAAAGGCAGCTGCCTGATTGCTATGGTCTATAAACATTCTCTTGTTTCTCCTCTTTGACTCCCAGTAGTTTTTCATGCAAWACTTCCCTGTATTTTCTTTTTCTGATTTGATCAGCTCAGTGGCGAAAGCAGTGTGAAGCCCCATTCCTTAACAGGCATACTGTGACATAGAGTTCAGCTTATTAAAAAGGCTGGTTGTGAAAACTGTTTGCTTTTCCTTGTTTTAAAGGGATGGTAAATATCTAGTTAATGCTGTTAACGAAATGTTTCGCTCAATCACATGGAAAACTGCATGTAACTACGAGCAGATTATAAAACTGTGGGGCTCTGAGACCCCAGTAAGAATGTCTGCTCGTTTTGATCTGTTTCTCCCCTTGTGCCAGTGGTTCCCAGACAAACGTGGAATAGAGCATAATTACATGGGGTCTAGGGCTAGTTTTAAGAGTAAGAAGCTGTAGCAAGTGCCAAGTGCTGTACAGCATCCCTTTCTTGGTAAGCACTTCCAGTTGGCAGGAATGYTGTCTGCTGCAGGAAGAGGTTGGACCTGTACTGTTTACTTCAGCACCTCTCTCCAAGTGTCATGGAAAGGCTGCAGCCAGGGGAAGCTGAGAGGAAGAGGAGGCCTAACTTCAAGAGAGAACTGAAGGCACTGAGATCTACCTCAAAATGATGAATTTGCTTCACCCCACTCTTTGCTTGTTCAGGTAGTGCCTTGATAATATTTTAAGGTTTTACACAAGGGAAGAGAGAGGCCTGGGCTTATAAATTGCATTTTTGACATTGCATTTTTTGTTAGGAATTGTTWAGGCCAGACAGTCAAATTGAGATTTTGGCTTCTTGAGTTTGGCTACAATAGCCACATATGCTATGTCCCCCTCTTGACAGCAGGAGAATCTCCTTTTGCGAGTAAGGAGCAAGAGTGGGTATCCTGCTTCTGTGGGTGTCCAGCTTCCTGGACATTGGGTTTGGTAACTTCTCATCTGTCTGCTGCAGCAAGGATTACTCTGTGCATATGAGCACCATGTGAGCTCATTCTCTGCAACAGCCATATTTCTGAAGTGTTCATAGAAGCAAAGTCTGAGCAGTGGAAATTGCACTCAACTACTGATAGAAGTTCATATAGTTGGACCCACAACAGTTTGGACTGGTCCCTCTAAATATGTACTGTGTAAAGAGCCAGTAGCCAGTTCTCCCTCCCCACTCCCCAGATCTCTGGATGAGGACTAGCCAGCATTGCAGTTACGAACAACTTGTGTATAACCTCATATTTGACCTTGCCTTGAGATAAGGCAGAGAAAACTGGATGCTTCTTACTCTGTTCAAAGAAGTGGCTGCACAGTGCTCTGAGGAAGTGCTTAGCACTCTTCTTATCAAAATTCCTAAATCTGGCTAAGTGTCAACAGGTTTTCCATCACCTTGAGTCCTTGAGATAACCACAAGTTGCCTGCTCAAATGATAAAGCAAATGTTGCTAAACCCTATGCTCTGATTCTGAGTTAAGCTCAGAGTTCGTCTTAGCCCAGCTGCAGGATATTAAAGAGGCTGAGGCTTCTGAAGAGGCAAGAATTGGTCTCCTGTCTTGTCAGCATGCAGGTTGCAACTCTGCATGTCATGTAACATTTAAAGATGTGGGAAATTACCTAGAAGTTTAATGTCATTTGGAGAAGTTCCCTCAGAGAAGTGTGCATGTTGATGAGCATTTGAAACACCTAGCAATAATCTTACATGATGGCTTTCTCCCCCTCTATGAAATTTCTTTGTATAAAATAATTTAATAAAGTGATTAGAGCATAATTCCTTAAAATATCTGCCAAAGGATTCACTTGTGAAGGTGAGGGAGAGGCTGGCTGCTGCAGGGAAGGTCTGAACAGGAAGCAATATTCTTCATCAGGTTACCAGCACCAAGGACTCTGCTTGCCTCACTCTGGCCAGGCTGTTCACAGGTACCTCAGTCTGAAGCTGTCCTTGTCTAGGAAGCACAGAGTTGTGAGCTGTTGGTATCACTGCCCTCTTCTATGCAGAGAATAAGTACTTACAGCTCTTGCCCACAGTTACAGAACTCAAGATGCGATGTCTTCTTACTGTTTATTTGATCAGAAGCAGCGTTCAGGAAGAAAACAGGAACTTGCTGCATAAATACTGCATGGTGAGTTGTATTGCCAATTTGCTGCTGTTGTTTCCTGAGATGTGGTGGATGTTAGAGGTAGTTAAAGGCTGCTGCACCCTTGAAGCAGACTAACTGGGGCACAGGGGAGCAGAAGTTACTGGTACACTTTGCTGTGTTTTATCTGCATTTCTTTTGCAAAATTTATCTGCATTTCTTAATGCAAAATTAAGCAAGCCTGAGTCCTCTGATTTCCTCTTCACCGGGAGTATAGTTTTGAATGATTCACTGCATCTGGTGCCTCACCAAGCAGTTCAGAAGGTAAACATTTCCTATACTGTGACTCCTGCAGCCAGTTAATGCTATTTCAGCACCATCTGAAGAAGTAACCCAAAGCAGAGCATGTTAGTTTTGAATTTRACCAGTCATTTCTTTGCTGTCCCTSAAAGTGTTTACTGATAGAGGTTATTAAAATTCAAGATCCTTATTAATATTTTGGTCCCTTCATAGGAGGAGCAGATTAAAAGTCTTCAAGGCCTTGCTTCTTGGAAACTAACTGTGTTATGTAGTTTAGATTCTCATACAATAAACTGATTTTAGGAATGGAGACAGTTTAGACTTGATGCAAAAAACAATTAGTTTGTTTTAACCTGCCTTTCTGATATATAAGAAACAGTTACTCTGAAAGGATATATCGCTGGGTGAGCTTTTTTACTTCATTGGTTGCATAGTTCTGGAATGTGACRAGGTTTTCACATTTGCACTGGTCGTTATCTTTTGAAGCTTTTGCTGAAAAACAAACACTTTAGCATAGACTAAATGCTGAATAAATTGAATAGGATGGGGAGAAAAATGACAAGGAATTATAAATGCAGAGCAGATTTAATACAGCTTCCTGTTCTCAAAACAAGTCAACATCCAAAGGAATGCCCTGAGGCAAATTCAATACTGGAAAACAGTACACAGTATGTAGTCCTGTATATTCAAAGAACAGTCTGGGTTATTCTAAACAAAGGTAACCCAATTACCTGTTGTTGAGTGACTGTCTTCGAAAACATACTCGTGATGTACTGCAAGATGTGGACAGTCAATGACATCTGTGATGGCTATTGTGGTTGATTCAGGTCCTGCAGGAAACCCCCCCAAAAGTCTAAAAATCAAACCCACTGCATTATAATTTTTTTCTACTCACATGCACTGAGTTCTCCTTAATTAGTAAGTAATCTCACTGATTGCAGTGAGGGTAATTCATGGGAAGGACTAGGGGTACAAAGATGTGAAGGAACCAAGCTGTTAGACTGTATTTACTGTATACATGACTTAAGTTCTTGGTTGCAGAACTTAAAGGAAATAGTGAAGGTTCCTGCGAGAAACAGAAGTGACAGAAAGCTGAACATGCTTAAAATGTCAAGCACAGTGTTGAAATAGAAGTTTCCCCATGAAGTATTTCATTTGTATGGTGTAAGAAGCATGCAGCCATGCTTTTGTTACAGTGCATCTCAGTTTTTYCCATTGCAAAAAGGAAGGTSACTTTTAGGGGGAAGGAGGAAGGGACATGGGATGAACCATTTGAGCTGAATCGTGAGGGTTCTCTACAGAAGGCAGAGAACCATGCCAGAAGGCATGAAGAGGCCAACTTAACAGTGACAGAGGAGACAGCAGGATAGGACACTTGAGTTAAAACAGCCAACCTGAAGGCTGTGGGCCGGTCTTATGAAGCCTCCCAGATGATGCATCCTGCTGGTGAGGTGAATCTTTCAAGGCTGGTAGATAGAAATTACCACAGGAAAACAGTATCACAAAAGGAGTAATTAAAATGTTTACATTCTTTAGAAGTGGAGATGTTTCTTGCCAGTAACTTGGTATTTGTCTCTCATAACACATGGAGAATGTCTCATACCTGTAGAATTTAGAAGGGGTCCAGTGTTGAAGGAAACTCCAGGACTTGCCCTTTAACTCAGACTATCAGAGGAACTCTTCCAAAACCAGAAGTGATTATTTATTAATAGTGAAGCAATCTGAAATGACAGCAATCTACTTCGTGTCCTATACTGAAAATTATTTCATGTTTCATTATCATCCATCATACTTTGGGGTGAACTGATTAAGAATAACTGCTTGGAGAAATAAATTTTCTTACTGTCCTTCAGTTTTCTTCTTTATGATGGGAAGCATTAATCAGGGACTTGGGAGTTTTTAGGCAAGAAAGGTGCAGTAGAGTCTATTTGATACACTGTAGTTATAAGCAAAAATACATGTTTCTAATTAATGAGGCACAATCTTTAAAATGTAACTATTTTAGATTCCACATCCGATCTTTTTAGTCAAGAGACTGATAGAACAGAAACGTTCTATTTGAGGTGGAACCTCACTCGTTGTGTGCCCTGCCCCTTTCTTGCCGCCAGAGGGTAGTGTGGAGGCGGTTATTTAGGAACGGATCCTTTCTCGGAAATGAACACCTTCGACTGACTTTAGAGCCCTTAATGGTCCAGATGAGCTAAAGAGCAGGTATTTAACAACTGCACGACTTGACCGATGATGCCASGGGAGTGCATGGAGCATCTGGGACTCACTCTCTCCTCTGGAACCCAGAGCTCCTTCACTGAAAGTGAATGCATGGGGGTAAAAGGGGACAGTGCAAACTCTCCTGATATGACACCCAGATTTGCTATAGGTATTAGGATCCCTGCTGGTTTAGCCAGTTTGGACAGATGCACAATAATACATAGCTGTGCTAGGTTGTTCTGGGAAGGAGTTGAGGCCYTCTTGAGTGGAATTATTGAGCATGAGTATCAGGGAAAACAGATGAGTGGTTAAATAAGAAGACCGGAGATCAGGCAACAGAGCCACAATATTTATATGTATAAATATCATCTCAGTTTGCATGGGAACCAGCTGCTGGAAGATTTTGGAGAAGAGTTCAGGACAGAGAGGTGTGGGATGAGATCACAAGCGAATGAAACAAACTGGAAGTGGAGTCCAGCTGAAGAATGATCAAGTGGGAACAAGGACAGTGAAGATTTCTGTTGTAGGAGAGATTAAACAGGWAAGATGAATCTTGTGTGTTTGACCCTCGGTAATAACTTGCTCTAGAAGTTGTTCAGGAGCTGCAAGCTAATGAGGGGATTGTTTCGAAAGGGCAGAGGAACTGACCCGAAACATTTGAGCTTTGGATACAGGGCTGTTATGTACACATAATTAGGGACAGAAAAAAAAGATGCTTGTGTAGAGGTGTGGCAGAAGGTCTCCAGTTTGGGATGGGAATTGGGCATTTCAGAAACTCTTCTTCAGGCTTCAGAAACTGGTTGGGGCTCCAAGATTTCTGATCTCATTGCCTCTGTAAAGCTCAATAAACACACAAGGCTGATCACCCTGAATCCCATGGTGAAGTCAGTGTAATGAATAAATTTKCTGGGGAATAATGCTGAATGTTCATTTTCAGTGTTCTGTCTTGTAAAAAAACCCACAAGTAATTTGTTAGGAGGAGCCTGTGAGAAAGTGTCCTCAAAAGCAGTGTCTGAATATTTGCTGAACTGATAACGATCCACAATTTGGAAGGAGAACAGAATGTTAACCAGCTGGCTGCTGCTTACTGTCATCTGATCAGGCTGGGGTCTTGTGACAAAAATAGTATATGATCAAGTAATTAAAAGCTCCCATAATGCACATGCTCAGAACGGGGGTGAAGCTGCAATCATATTGAGTGCATATTATGTATGACATTGCCGGAGCCTCGTTAGTGCTTCCAGTCAGATGAGAAATTAACATTAACCAAGGCAATGAATGGGAACCTTCCGACTGAATTCCTCTTAATAAGAGGCAAGAGAAAAAAAATCACTCCTTTTTTTCCCTTTACTACTAGTCATCAAGMATAATTAATAGTAATCAGCAGCTATTCTACAAGGCAGATGCTTTCTTGCAGAATGAAAAGAAAAAGCTTTACCCCCCMAAAAAAGATTTGCAGGGCTTCTGCTTTAGTTGGAAATATGCAGTGCATCCACAGCTGGGACTAGGGATGAGAGGCTTTGTCAGTGGAGTCCATGAGATTCACGGATCTCCCCCTGTTTTCACACAGTGGACCCTCAGAAGACCTCAGCCAAGGACCAAGGCTGGAGTAAAGATAAAAGTTACTGCTATTGCAAAGGAGGAGAAAAATTAAGCTGTAGAAACTGAAGGTATTAAAGAAAGAMCTTTCAGCTTGTGTAAAAGGTTTGGAGGCAGAATTTCTGGTGGAGTGAGTTGATGAGTAATAGGTAGTCCTGGAGTATCCAGAAAAACMAGACTGGCTCAGTTCACAGGTGTGAGACATTCATTGCCTGTTGTTGAGAGAGGGGGCGGACAGAAGCTGAGATGCCAGCGCTGCCCAGTTACCAGAGGTGTAGACAAGAAACTGCCACAAAGGGGCAGGATTTACTTATTTTTCCATATTGTAAATAATGTTAAAAGGAAAAAAGGTGGTTGCTAACCCCTGCTGTGGATACCTGAAGGATGCATTTCCATCACTGCCTCTGGAGTTTGCTAATCAGTGAGAATTACTATACTRGGGTTTGCTAATGAGTGAGAATTATTGTACTGACTGCCAGGTAGTTTTGGCTTTGGCAKCTACAAAAGCTTTTAAGAAGTCATCAGAAGATTATCTGCCCAATAAGGTTAATTGAATTGACTTGGTTTTATGTTATCATGGTATTTCATATTTCAGAAATATGAAACTAGGACTTCTTAAGACTRAAAGAAAAAGAATGTGCAAGCTAAGAAACATCCTCGTAGTCTTTTTTACAGATTCTTCCTTGAGATCTGTGTAAATAAATGTCCTGTGGCAAATTTTATACAGTAACGTTCAAAAAAAAAAAGGGCAAAACCTGTTTGCATTTAATTCCAAGATAAACAACCAGATAAAAGCTAGTGAAAATTAAATAATCTTGCACAATTCTAGTCCTATGACTAATATCATTGCATGTATAATTTCTGAATTTTGATTTAGGTATCAGTTTGAAAAAATGCTGAGTCTTGGGAACATGTGAGTGACAGAGATATGCTCTCCTCTCTCTGGCTGAACAGCTTTAATCCCAGCTCAGATTCTCCCTTCCCCTTGCAAAACTTCATCTGGGCATGTTTATATACAAGCTGTTTTTTCCAGAGTGAAGAAGAGTGCTTTCCAAAAGGAGTCTTCCACACTTGTGGAGCAAAGCTCAGAACTTATGCATAACTGAAATCCATGCTTTGTAGTTGTGAATATATGCTCAATGAACTATGTTTAGTCTTCTATAAACACAACTCTTGGTGATTTATTTTGCCGTGGTTTAGGTTTTTGCCACTGGTCTTCAAGAATATTTTTTAAAATTCTTATTAAGGTATAACAAATCCCCRATTATTTTCCCACATTCCTAATGAAATAGATCATGTATTTTTTGGGGTTCATTGCATGACTGACTTAACTGTACAAATAGAAAAGAAAAAGAGCAATTGATTCTTCTGTGCATAGAATTGTACATGTTATGCAACCTTTATGAAAATATAAGGAAGATAATTACTATATACATTTACTCAGTGATAGATTAATGGTAAATATATTTCTCACAAAATAAAGGGCAGAGAAATCMAAAAAGCAAAACACCTGTAAGCATTCACTTCTAACTTAAGAAAAATGGAATTTTGTTACCTTCACAGATTTGGGCTCTTAGCTCTTCACTTATGTCCTCCAGAGCTGTGAAATCCTCAGCATAGAAGAGATGTTTATATGATGGCTCAGAAGCAATTTCCAGCAGTTCTTCCTCAATTGCTTTTCCTATTCCAATAGCATAGATGATTATACCTGGATTCAAAAGAAATTGCACATACTTATTACTTCAGCAGCACTAATTCTAAGTACTTGTGTGCCCGTGAAAGGAAAATCTGAGAGAAAGGGAGAGCACAAAAAATGTATATGCTGTGCAACTTCAAAATCAGTGAAGAGGCTTAATATGCTTTAATTGTAGGAGATTTGTAGAAGCTCACTTGTTGCTGTAATTCCACATATAGTTTTTGTGTTAAAGTGGAGTCCATGAGGTTCACAGGATCACAGGACAYCTGCCTGGCCACTACTGATAGTAAATGGCCCCAGAAAGAGCATTACAAACCAACCAAGAGAACTGCACAGTTCAGCTTCACAAGTGCACTGGAAGTCCCTGTTTTGTGTGTCTGTAGGGTGTGTGCAATGCAGCTGGTTACTGGATTGATAGGAAGACCTGTTAAATATTAATAAATGGGGCAGAATCCTGAAAAAAGGCAGTAATTTTTCAGAAAAATATTTCATCAWAATCCTCAGAGCACACTGAGACCAGATTCTTGCTCTCTATGCAGCACTAACCGGCTTGAAGGCCCACTTAGGAGGGTAAGAATGGGAACACAAACAATTTGTGGGGCTAGGAGAGAAAGAACCTTACAACAGGGGTGCCCAGGACAAGTATTTCACAGCAGAGATGCTAGGGAGAAGGTAAGTGAGGATGTGTAGTTTTAACTCTGAAAGCAGGGAAGGAGGAAGGGATTCAAAGCCCTCTCACCAGACAGATTTAAATAAGCAATAACTACAAAACATAGAGATCTTCAATAACTTCTTAGCAGTTTTTTTTTATGCTCATGAGCATATGATCTGATACATTTCTCTTTACATCAGTTCTGACTTAGAAAGTGTCCACAATTAGTACTGATTTTGTGATTCATAGTACAGCTATGAGCTTCACAGCTCTTTTATATGATTCAAGAGAAGAAGTTGCCTTCTCTGGCTGGTTTCAGATAAAACTTGGGATAAGGAAGTTTGATATCTTTATTTAACGTGGGTAATAACTACTGCACATTCACTGAATTATAACTTTCGCTGAAGAATCATTGGCCTGATATAATACCACAAAATAYGCATTTTCCAAGCTTTTAACTTTTAATGTATCTCCTTCCTTTTCATCATCAATCTGCCTACCATTACATTTTAGCCAGGAAAGGAAAATATTCACCAGTGGCTGATTCAATATAATGAATGCACCAGTCATGCTTAAATTTGTTGCTATTTAAAGACTTGGGGATATCAGTGATAAAGTATTCAAGGTCCATTTCTTATTGAGCRTTACTCCATTGGCTGCAATTACACAGGGGATGGTTTTGGCTTGTAACACTGCAGTGTCAGTAAGCTGCCCAGAGCTGAGGTTTCATTCAGCAACTAAGGAAGTTGGCTTATATTTATTTCCTTCTTCTGTAAATCCTCCATATAGTTTCACATATCTCACTAGTTAGTCTGCATATGTTTTTGTGTTTTTAAAAATTATTTTAGAACCCACTTTATCTTTCATTGTAATGGCAGTCTTGTTAGCACATGCCCTTCTCATATCCGTGGATGTTTTTCCCTTTTCTCCTTACAGAGAGGTATCAGTCCTGATCAATGCTCTACTAATCATGTATCAAATTCTGATTGCTATTTCAAATCAATAAAACAAGCATAGAAAAAATATGTGCAGAATCTTTTAAAAAAGTCTGGCTGTTTTCTTTGTGTTGTGGCCCATCAGCCATGGTTCTTAAAGAAGTTTCTCATAAAACAAAAAAAAGTTTTGCAAAGAAAAAAAGGGATCATTTCTTTTCTTGACAAGTTTTGAATACTTTCAGTTGACTCTGTTAAACAGATGAAAAGTTTCTTATTTCTGGTTGAGGATGGATTTCTGATCAAACATATTAGAAATTAAAAATCACCATTTTTCAGTCACATTTCAGCATATGGTAAGGCATGTAGAAACASAAAGACAGCACTGCAGTTATATTCTTTCAAAAAGAGTCAACTTCCTTCCAGAACACCATTATCACTATAGAATGGGTAAAAATAAAGAATATACCCTGTAAACAAAAACATAGCCAATTATTCCCACCATATTTCTCACAAGAATAAATTTCTGCATTTTAAAGACAGCTTGGGGTTTCTTTTACTGTTTTCTTAGAATTTTTGATGAAGTTCCCTATGTTCCCAGGTCTCTGTATCAAATGTCCACCCTTAGTGTATATGTTCAGAGCACTCAGGGCATGCAGGTGGGTGGCACTGCTACCTGTGGTGAGACGCTCCCCATGGGTCCTGCTCGGGGGATGATGCACATGCCTGGCAGCAAAGGCCCTTGTGAACACAAAGATCTGATCTTGTGAACACAAAGACCTGATGTGCAGGACAGTGGTCACTGTAGTGGCCATTGTAGRCTGCTGTGGCAAACATTCCCTTAATTAGCTCATACCGTAGCACATCCAAACTGGTACTACATCTTATTTCTAACAATATTTGCCTTTTAGAATGAGACATCAAAAGCATCTCTCCTTACCACGTTGCTTTGCTCTAGTAGCCCACTCAGAGACTTCATCCTGGGCCCGTCCATCCGTAAACACAATGGAGATTCGAGGGACATTTGCTGAAAATGGTCTTGCTCCTTCTGTTTCTGTGAAGCTTCTCTCAAACAGATGCCTCAGCGCCAGTCCTGTCATGGAACCTCGGCCCATGTATTTCATTTGTGACACAGCTTTCTTCATGTCTTTGGCTGAGCTGAACTGCCTTAATGTAAACTCTGTGCGAACCTCAGTGGAATACTGAAGCAAACCAACTCGAGCAGCTTTGGGTGAAATCTCAAGTGTATCCAAGATTCCTGTRACAAACTCTTTTACAATTTCAAAATTATCTTCTCCAAGACTTTTCGATCCATCAATCACGAAAACCARGTCAATTGGGCCTTCAGTGCATCCTGTGAAATGAGCAGCAGAGTGTTCAAGAAAAAATTCCATGAAACTGAGAAAGGGATCTAGATACCCTGGCACTGCATGAACTCAGAGATCATCTGAAGTACTCTGTTCCTGGCCTGTCCAACTTCACCAGTGTGTCTAAAGATGTTGTGTAAAGTCTGTATCAAAAGCTAAAAGTGTACCTATGACAGAGAATTTAACAAAACTATRATCACAGTGAACATTTACTGAGACATACTGCTTCGCAGAATACTTCAACTCTTAAAAATGCACCAACAATCAGTGAAGGTGAAGAGTGACTCTTAAGTGGAGAGAACTGAAGAACATAGCTAGCATGTAGACACACAACTGCCACCATTTTCTTCCGGGGATTAGCCAGTATGCTAACTTTGCATTTGTCAAATTTGTCAGCACTGAGAGACAAGGAAGAGAATCATTGAAGCTGCATTTTTGTTGCAGGAGTTATAAAACAGTTTTAAAATGATTTAATTATTGAAAGAATCAGAATTGCCTAGATAAGGGTTTTTTTGCTTGTAACTGTCTAAAAAYGTTGTGATTAGAAGACTTATATACTGCTGCAATTAACCTTTTCTACCCATTAAAGCTGGGARTTTGTCAGAAGACAGGAAAATTTGTAACATTTGTAGTTCCCATACTTTTTGGCAAGCACACAAGCCAAAAAGCAGTTTCTAGTCCCTGGGCATCCATAATGAGGTCAGGGAATTTAGGGACTGGAGAATGTCTTCCAAGCTGCAGACTGCTGCCAGGTGGGTTTTTTGTTTGTTTGTTTGTTTGTTTTTAATTCTGGAAAGGAATTGCCTTCAGCAGGCAGAGATGGGTGTGCTTTGTGCAAAGGCTAGCTGCAAAGATGCTCAGCATTTACTGGATCAATGTAACTTCCAGGGAGAATTTGCTGTACTAARGAATAGAAGATTTGCTTAGTCTGGACCAAATAAACTTTGACCTCCACTCATCTCTGGACTTTGTACAAGAAGAATGCAGCAAGCACTACACAAAAGAGACTTCTGCAGCAGAAATTACTCTGACTGYAGAAATTACTGAAGATGTTTGTTACCCAGTCAATGTACGAATAAGGAATTTTCAGCTTTAAAGCTTGGACACTTCTTTTTAGAAAATACCTATTTTAAAACTGCTCAAGAATTCCTTTCTGCAGTCATGTGAGAAAAAGATACCTCACMTGTACTAAGGTAATGAAAATGCAAYGAATGGGAATATCAGAACCCCCTCAAAACTACTGCGTAAGTCAAGAACTGGCAGCAGTTCCATTTGGTGCATGGTGCTACTTAGGACTGAGAACAGCCAGAATTTGTTACCGTTATTTTGGTAATCATTTTCTCCTCAACTAAGGCATCCATTTTTGGCAGAATAAATGCTTTTACTGAGTTCCAGTAGAATTTGTCCTCCAAGTATTAAGAGATGATGAGATAAATGCATGTCATGGTGGAAGATAAACAAATAGAATTAATGGTATTTTAAACTTTAGTATACAAACATAAAAGATAAAAGATCCACAGTGTATGAATTTGATTAAAAYGCACATTCTTTGATAATAAGATTCCCCTTTGGCTTTTTCCTGATGTTTCAAAAGAGTTATTATCGTACTCAATGCTATATCTAAACAACTGTTCCAATTMGATAGATTTTTGCTTAGGAAAGCATCAAGTTAGTTGTTTGAGACATTTTCTGCCACACACATATAYTCAAAGCTTTCAAATATTATATAATGCTTGAAATGAGAAGTTTTGGCAGTGTTCAAAGGCAAACTGGATGGGGTTTGGAGACACCTGGTCTAATAAAAGGTGTCCCTGCCCACAGCAGRGGGCTGGAACTAGATCATCTTTAGTAAGGTTCCTTCCAACACAGAGTATTCTATGAGTCTATAACTTTTTGAAGTAAGTCAATCAGTTTTAGAAATCAAAGAAATAAATGCTTTCCAAATAAAATKTACTTACTTCTGCATGTTTTCTGGTCCTCTTTTAGTACATATCCCTCCTGGCATTTGCAGATATAGGAATCGCCATTATTAACACAAGCATATTCACAACCATGGTCAACTGATTTGCAGACATCTTTATCTAGGAAAAATTGAAGTATTTATCTGTATTCTATTTAACATTTTATAAATTCAAAGACTCCAGACATGATATCTGAAGAACATATGACAAAGCAGTATAGCATCTTTGCTCATTTATGTAGCAATGCCAGAGAAGAGTGGCTGACAGACATAATGATTTACTTACTTTGACATGTTTTCCCATCTTGTYGCAGGACAAAGCCCTCATGGCACTGACAGCTGTATGAGTTGTTATTACTAATGCACACATGTTCACAGCCATGGTCAATGGATTTACACAGGTCTTTATCTGAGAATTGTTAAGAGAATCCCCTTATTAGACYATTTTTCAAATACAAAACTGTCATGAACAAGCTATGAGTGAAATTAAGTCCATTATTTCCTTTAAGACTGAGAAATACATTCCCCATAAAAGTTTCAGCTACTCACTCCTGCATGTTTTCCTGTCTCGCCTCAATATAAATCCCTTGTGACACTGACACATGTATGAATCGCCAGTTGGAACACAGACATGTTCACAACCATGGGTGACTGTTTTGCAGACATTTTTACCTTGGAATAATGAAAATTGTATTTAGCACAGTTAACTAAGTAAATAACTTTCACAAAATATAMGCATTTTGGYAATMATTTTCYATGAAGGAACYCACTTAYATGAAGCTGATTCTATAGTAGACAWATAACACACTACTTTTGCATAGTGTGTTTCATTAACAGATAATGAAGTACAAAACAAAGATTAAATAACTTACTCCTGCAAGTTTTTCCATCTTCCCTCAGGATGAAGTCTTCATGACACTTGCAGACATAGGAATCATCCGTATTAATACAAACATGTTCACAGCCATGGTCAACTGTGTTGCAAACATCTTTATCTGAGAAGAGTGGATGGGCTTTGTGAGGTGAGGCTTGTTAGGGAGAGGTGGTATCTTTTTTTAACCAGCCCAAATAGMTGGAAATCACAAACATACACAAGTGCAAACACTCACACCCAAAACACTTGAAAGCCTCAAATAAAAACATACTTTTATAGCTCAGGCTACTCACATCTACATGTCTTTCCATCCTCCTTCAGTATGAATTTTTCATGACACTGGCAGATGTAGGAATCTTCAGTATTCACACAAACTTGTTCACAGCCATGGTCAACTGAGTTGCAAACATCTTTGTCTGCAAACAGGAGAGTTGGTAGTCAGCATACATCAGCAGAGGCCTTCATGATTATATGTGTAATTAATCCAGTTAGCTTCTCATGCTACTTACTTCTGCAGGTTTTCCCATCTTCTCTCAGGAGGAACCCATCATGGCATTTGCAGGTATATGAATCACCAGAATTAACACAAACATGTTCACAGCCGTGGTTGACTGATTTGCAAAGATCTTTATCTGAAAACAGATGACAGCTTTTGCTGGTTAGCACATTTCTCCACAAGCATGAGCTGCAGATAAARAGTATGTTGATAAATATCAGACTACTTACTTCTGCATGTTTTTCCATCTTCTCTTAGCAGGAATCCCTCCTGGCACTTACAAACAAATGAATCACCGGCACTAGCACACACATGTTCACAGCCATGGTTGACTGATTTGCAAATATCCTTGCCTGGGAATAGTTAGATAATTTTTAATGTGGCTTGTTAAACTTTTTTTTTTTTTTATAAATACAAAGTGGGGGTGGTAATGCCATGAGCAAAAAAAAGATGTAAGCTTGCAAACTGAAAGCAAATCTCCAGCTAGTTAAATGATGGATATTTTAGCTTACATTGAGTATGAATTCTTTACCATCTGACCAGAACTTCATGGTTTGGATGGCCTTCAACTGAAAAGAAACCTTATTTTAGGATTAATCTGACTGGATTAAGGAAGAGGAGGACTTYACATTAAGTGCACTAAGACTGAAAGGAGGGAATAATTTGGTAAAGTCATTTAACACAAATTCATGCTGGTGAAAACAAAACTAAGGAAAACACCACAGGACATGATTTAACAATAATTATTTAACATCCTTATTTTAGTGCCAAGAGTATGCATTAACTAAACACAAAAGAATAAGAACTACTCATTTATGACAATAAATAGAATCTGACTGGATTGCTGAAAATTGATGGGAGGACTTGTATTACTGCTATGTGAAACCAGTTGGTTAGAACCTCTTCAAACAGGATAGATGGTGACACAGTACAGAAGAAAGTGGAGCCATCTGTTGGCACTCTCTTCTTCATTGCAACACAAAAAATTATTCTTGGTTTCTAATGGAGAACTACCTTTACACAAAARCAATCCTGGCAGCCAAGTTCAAATAGACTCTTTGGGTCTGTGTTTTTACAAGAACTTCAGTCTGAGCTAAATTTCGTGGGGGTCTCATGCTGGTAAAACAAAAATTCCAAAAACYACTACATAAGACAATCTTCTAACTCAATAATAATTATATTTAAGGCATGGAAATCTAAACTAGATCTCGTCATAGTGGATAAAGAGAAATTATAATGCAAGTAAAAACTAGCATCTGCTTATACACCACAGTGCACAACTCGGACACATTTGTTGTTTATAAACAGAACCAAATACAAACTGGCAGCAGATATTAATTCAGAAGGATGAATTTTACATAGCTGAAAGCAAATATGAGGCAGACTGTTTTGGGATGTATTGGGGAAAACAATAATAGTAATAAAAAAGTCAATTATTGCACTATTCAAGGTTCTTTTACTAGACACCCCCAAATGCAGTCTCACCAGATAAAAAGAATGCCAGAATTAAAAAATTGAAGTTGAAAATAGCTATAAGATTTGACTAATGACTGAAAGAAAGGAACACTCAGTATTTACTGTATGTGAAAATATCAGGAATTTGAAAACTGAAATAATAAGAGAAAGGACAAAGGGGAGCACAGACAACCAAATAATGGGTAGTATGAGCACATTGTTTAAATACTACTAGGAACCAAAAGCATTCTAACAATGTATTATTAATTAATAGATAGAAATGTAGAATTGCCAATTTTAATGCAGAAATATAAAAAAAAAATAGAGTATTCAGGTCTGAATTTATGAAATAGATTACTGATGATCTTGTTGGAGTGAAGAGTTTCTCACTGTGTGAAGTAGGTCACACAGCACCTACTGAACACACACACACATTTTTGAATCACTAACTCCAGATAACTTGCAGCAAAGAGCTGTACAAGAGAGTAGATATTCTGAAGAATATCCTGGGTGCTTAGTGTTAATTTTCAGTAACTCATGGAACTCTGAGGAAGCCCCAAAACACTGAGCTGTCTCCATTCCCCACGTACGCACACACAGTGAAAAAAGTACTATGGTTCCATTGTTTAAAAAGATGAGTAGTTCAGTGTAAGCCTGTCAGCTTGACATTGATCTGAATAMAAATAATGCAATAGATTATGTGGAACTTGAGTCAGGGTAAAATCAAAGAAAGAGGATTAATATCAATCAACTTGGTGTTATGGAAAGATAAATCCTGAAAAAACTAAATAAATACCTATCTTAATTGATGATAAAGTTGTTTCATAAAGCTCAGGCTGTTCATACAATTGAGCATTCAGAAAGGCAGCAGTTTTGGTATTTATTTTGTTTAAGGAAACAGACTACAGAATCAACATTATATGGATTAACACTGGCTGGAATGGTCTTCAAAACCAATTGTAAACAAGCGACTATCAAGTAGCTGTCTTTCTAAGAATTTGCCCTGCTCCTCTACTACATAATATTTTTATGGACAGCCCAGAATAAAATGCAAAATAATCACTGACAAAGTTTGTGGATTAGTCCACTTTTGAGAYAATGGCAAATAAGTATAAAGCAGCTGCTGATACAGTAACACAAATCTTTTTGAATAACAGCAGCTCATATATGTTTTAAAATAGCCAGGACTAAGTTTATGCATTTAGAAACAAAGAATGAAGGCTGCACTTACAGGACATGGGACACYTGTATGACTGAGAATCTTAAAGAACTTTTGATCATGGTAGATAACTAATTGAACAGGAGTGCTAGCAGCATGTTTTGGCCAGAGATTAACACTATCTTTTGCTTAAAAAAGCCAAAAAAAAAAAAACCCGCTAGATTAAACAAAAGATAAATTATTTTTTAAAAAAAGTAGATTGAAATAAGAATTAGATGGGTTATTGTTCCTCTGCCCTATTTCCTGCTGTATCTCCTRTTAGAAGGCTTTCTTCCACAGTGGTGCACCCACAAGGATGCTGATGAATAGCAGAGGTTTTAGGGCAGCAAGAAGAGAGTTACAAAATATTAGGAAACATAAAAAGCCTGAAGGAGTTTCCATTTGCTTATCATTTGCAAAAGAACATGCTAATAGGTCAAGGAACAAGTTAAGCCATGATCTCAGGAATATACACAGAAGAACACATTGGCAATTAGAACTTAAGCCCATTGTAGTAAAATGCAACAACATTCTATGCTCAAGATTGAAATTCAATATASTTACTTTGGAAATGAAGTTCACATTTAAAAAATTGCCATCAAAAATTGGTTGATTTTTCTGAAATGTAGCTTTAGTTCAAACAATACTTAATTCATACAGATCTTACGAATTATAGAGAAAAAAATTCCATTCTGGCCACTATAAATCAATGAATAACATGCTAACAAAATGAAAATTAAATTTCTTCTTTTATTAATAAACTRCTTACTTCGGCATGTTTTCCCATCTTGCCTTAGTACAAATCCATCATGGCATTGGCAAGCGTATGAATCATCATTATTGACACATAAATGTTCACAGCCATGGCTGACTGATTTGCAGATGTCYTTATCTGGAAATAGTTTAAATTTTATTTACTACAGTTTCATGAATAAGAACAYTTCCAAAACTTTAAAGTCTAACAGCAGTAATCTTAAAGYAAATAAAGAATATTTTCTCTTTTTTGTCAGGCAAAATCTCCTATAAAAAGAACTGACTCAAAAAAAWGTTTCTTCAGTAGATGTCTGAGTCCAAAAAGATAGCAACATAAAAAAACTTACTTTTACATGTTTTCTTATCRTCCCTCAACACAAAACCCTCGTAGCACTGGCAAATGTATGAGCTATCAGTATTCACACAAATATGCTCACAACCATGGTCAACAGAATTGCAAACATCTTTATCTGTTAAAAAAATAAGGTTGCCATATTTAAAATACATCTACAAATGTGCAGATTATAAAGAAAATCGACTAAAGATAAGGATACTTACTTCTACATGTTCTTCCATCTTCCCTTAGAGCAAATCCCTCATAACAYTGGCAGATGTAGGACTCATCAGCATTAACRCAAACATGTTCACAGCCATGGTGAACTGAACTGCAAAGGTCTTTATCTAAGAATAGTTATATTTGATTAAAGCACATCTACAGCAAATGTATCATGCAGGGAGAAGTAATAGCTTTCATTAGGTCTGCTGATATTACTGGAATAAATAGGTAAAATTTTAGGCAGTAAACTCTTGGTACCTGAAAAGTTTTTAGTATTTTCTGTTTCCAGTCTGTCAGTTGATCTATTAAAAGACAGTATTTTTGTCCACAGAGTCTCTTACTAGCATTTGGTAGGTCTAAATGTGTAAATATATAAACACTACTCCTATATTATACATATGAACACTACTCCTTTATCAYGACAGTAAACTTGTATTTGTTAGAATGCTTCTCAGATCTACATGCTGTAAATAAAATTCTGAGTAATTCTCAGAATACTTACTTCTGCATGTTTTCCCATCTTCKCTCAGCAGAAAACCCTCATGACACTTGCAAACATACGAGTCATCCTTGTTAACGCAAATATGCTCACAGCCATGGCTGACTGATTTGCAGATGTCCTGTCCTGGGAATGATTGATACAAATGTAGGTTTTGAATGAAAACATGTTAAAAGAAATATAGCTATCAAGAGGAATTGTGTTGCTTCTTTTCCAGCAAGAAGTGAAAAATAACCCTGTCTTTCCTTGCCTGGTGTACATGAAAAAGTGTTCAATAGATGCCAGTCACTCACTTCTGCATGACTTGCCATCTTCTCTCAGTATGAATCCCTCACGACACTTGCAGATGTAGGAATTGTCATCATTAACACAAATATGCTCACACCCATGGTTGACTGATTTGCAGACATTTTTACCTTGGAAGAATTTAATATATAAAAAATTTTGTTAGTTAAGGGCAGTATGTTCAAAGTTGACTTGCTTTTAATGTGCCCTAACTTTTTGAGAGAGGCAGAATTTGTCTCTGTTTGCACAGAATGACAAAAGAGGATGATGTTATGAAACACCAGATAAGGGGTTTTTCAGTCATCATGGTAATATCTGGATGCCTTTAATTTTTTTTTCTGTAAACGTTTTTTAACAGCAGACATTGTTGTTGAATATAATGGGGATTGCAGTTAAAATACTGAATGCCTGGAGTTTTTCAGACTTCTCCATGATTCTTCTTTGATCAATTACTAATTTGTGCTACAAAAGTTGAGAAAAATTTGCTGTTAGTTTTTTTTGTTGATATCTGTCACTCATCACAATTGTGTAATGCAGTCAAATTTGTAATACAATTAYATCTCTTTTGCAATCATCCTTATCCTATGCTGGGCAAAGTGAACTTTCCATTAATAATGTTGCAAGCYTCATGCTGGGTAAGACTTTAGAAACAKTATATATTTTTGCCTTGAAATTTTAGAAGAAAATTACAATTGTCCCAGCCCTGGATAGTTTTGGATCCAGAACTGTCCAATTTCAGGGCTACTTTTTAAAGGGCACATACATTTAGGGTGTGATTCAGGTGCCTAAAAGTATGCATTCAGTACCACTTTAGATGCCTTAGCATATACAAGATATCAGAATACTGCTGGCAAATATGACACCAAAGGGGAAATATGACCTCTTGTACTCCTTGAACATTTAATATTACATTGGACTGCAACATTTAGGCAACCCAATCCTACCTTACAGATTTCCTCTATGTATATAATATTAGACTCTGAGTTGCTGAATAATAACTTACGTTTACATGTTTTCCCATCGTTACGAAGTCTGTATCCTTCAAAACACTGACAAGTATAAGATCTGTCRCCATTTACACACAGATGTTCACAGCCATGATCATTTAGAACACAGTGGTCAACTCCTGYAGGAGCAATCAAAATTATTTAAAAATTTAACCAATAATGACTCAATTATTTTTCATCTCTAGTATTTGCCTTCTATATAAGCATGTAAATATAAATACATTGAAATGCTTAAACAGTATTTCAGCCTCTCATCTGATAACATATATTTAATTTCGGTAAAATATAAGAGAGCCTAGTGATGTATTTTTCATTGTTTGCTTTAAGTAGAATTGAGAAATCATACTTTTCTGTGCTTAACATAGCTAAACAGAATCCATGTCTCAGTTACTTAATAAGTGGATTAAAACTAAACAAAATACTTTGGCAATGATTTTATATAAGACACTGGCAAAGACGTAAAGGCTACCTTGTGAACATTCTTTAAATAGTCTCTAAATGGCCTGAAGTGAAGGTGCAGTCCCCAGAACTCACTTGTGGACCTGACCCAGTTCCTGTGGCAGCAAGAAGAAAACCTCTCAGATGTCAGTGGGATTTGGCTTGGCCTACTTAAGCTTTTACAAAGAATTGCAGATGACAAGTACTGTCAAATACGGTCCACTTTTCATCTCAAATTTCCCAAGTGTTTCTGTTCTGTAATATAAAGACATTGAGCTCCTGGGACGTTGCAAGCAGCACTTGCTACTGTCTGTTGGCTACACACACTTACTTTCTTGGCTACACACACTTACTTTCTTCGTAACTAGTTGTCAGAGTACAGATTTGGTTACCATTCACTTGTTCCCATGGCTTTCTCAAGATACTTGAGCCAGTGTATATGATACCAGAATATCCCAGGTATTTTCTTACTAGGAGTGGTAYAGGTTCAGTATTAATCCCTTCAGCTCAACTGCTTACTCAGGAAATTGCCTTGTGCCAAAATGATCTTCATGGTAGCCTAAAAATGTTCACGASGTTTCAACAACTCATCTAGAGCTCAGGAATAGGACAAATCTTTCCTAAATATATATGAGGAGAGGGCTATGAGAAGAGGAGATATTGAAAACAGCTCAGTTTCATTGCACACAGCACCATTTTCATAGAAYCATGGAATATCCTGAGTTGGAAGGGACTCACAGGACCATTCAAAGTCCTACTCCTGGCCTTCCACAGGACAGCCCCAAAACTCACACCATGTGCCTGAGAATGATGTCCAAATGCTTCTTGAACTCTGCTGCTGATAGTTTTCCAAGTACTGCCTGGAGGAAAATAACTCAGGAATAAAAAATCATCTCTTGTTACTAAAAAGGAAAAGGGATTTTCCATTTGCAAGTTGATAAAACTCCATCATTTGGCTGTTTCTAAATTTTCAGTGGTACTACAKGAAAATATCCAAATAAATTGTTTTTAGTATACCCTACTATTKTTACATGTACACTGATTATACTTTCGTGTTACTGTCTGCCCCTTTCTAGAGAGCTGCAGTGGCAGASAGAAGCAAAGTCTGTCAGTATGAAMTGACAGACTTAAAGGTTAATATGGAGGCAAACACAAGGATAAATATAAAGTCAAACTGCCTTTGCTGATTTGCCTCACTTCTTTCTAGACAATTTTTGTGACCGAGGACTTGCAGTTTGACTTCTCTTAAAACCGTGCTGTCTGAGAGCAAGAAAAAGGGTGAACTCAAGAGCTGCTCTAATACTCTATAAGCTTGAAAAATAATGTACCTCCAAAATCTGTGGAAAAAGTGGACAGAACACTCTCACCAAAGAGGTCTGTGAAAAGTCAACAGATAAAATGCATTCCCATTCTTCTTTTTCAGGATCTTTCAATACATTATTTTGCCAATGAAGGAAGCAATCCAATTCTTTGTGAAATTGTATCAATTAGATTTATAAAAAGCACAGAGCTGTCAGGACAACTTCTGTTCACTTACTAAGGGTTCCCATGCTAAATGTAAAGCTTAGTGTGGGACTCTCAGTTCTCCACCTCCCCAGGTAGGGTGGTGCAGTTTSTCTGGGGGACACTGCTGTCAGATGACCTGTCAGACACATTTATCACATGACTGAAAAACTCTCCTCAACACCTGGGGATRAATAGGCCTCCCAGAACTTTTCTGAATATGTGAGGACTAACTGTTACCTTGACAAGTATTCTTCCCTAAATACTTTTTCTGTTTCTGCTTTCAAATTATTATTAAAGTATTACTGAAATAGAGACTGCAAGAATAAATTGAAGGCAAGTCCTCTTCCCTGCATGAAAACAGAAACCTTTCCCAAGGGGACTGAAATGAAGGATGTTCTTGCAAGACTTACGTGTGCAGGTTTTTAGATCCTCATTGATGACAAATCCTTCAGAGCACTGACAGACATATGAGTCACCTGTATTTAGGCACAGTTGCTCGCAGCCATGATTGCTTTCAGCACAGTGGTCCACTCCTATTGATTTGTGTTAAYGATTGAAGAAATCACATTGGTGTCTTAGATACATAAACTATGACACTTGTAATTAGTACATGAAGCCTTTGCAGAGCAAGGGTAAAAGATCAGTACAGCTTCTTACTTATGCAAATATCCCCACCTACTTGAGTAATCTGAGTCAATTAACAACACCTAAGTGAAATTAATACAACAACCCCACTTGGCAGATAACACAATTGGTGAAATGCAGAACTCATTTACCAAAAATCACAATGTGATTGAACTAACACACACAAAGCGGAGAGAAGGGAGCAYCCTGAAACCCAGTCTGGTCTTACCCACAGAATCATGCTTTCCTTCTTTAAAAAGCAAGATTCTCTCTTTTGTTCACCAATAAATTTTCTCAGCAAATATGAGTATTAGTAATTTTTGAAACAGAAATTATGGCTTTCAGATTGTTTCCTAAAGATTAAATCATTTTTTCACCTGGATGAGAAATCACCAATTTAAAAGTTTAACCTGCCAAAGGGTTCAAGCAGGTAAAGCCCAGTAGGGGACAGATAGAAATTATGAGTGTGAGAGTATCTTAACATGTTCCATTTCTTTGATTTTCTTATTCCTATTCCAAGTAAGATAAAATGGAACATGCCTTTTAAGTCTTGTGGGCAACTAGTCGTGAAAGATGAAAGGTGGGGGAAGGGAGAGCAGTGTGAACTGCGTTTAAAAAATATATTCTCTCATAGTGGATAGCAAAACTGCAGGGTAAAATATGTGCACTTGCATATGTACTTAGTAATTTGCTTACTCTGCAAGTACAGAAAAAGGATATTTTAGGAAAAAAGCTTTGAGCTTCCTTCCACAGTATTTTACTGCTGGTTTTTTAATGGATATTATTCGTTATATAGGCCCAAATCATTATAGTTTAAATTGATCAAAAATAGTGGAATTCCCTCAGACACAAACACAGTCTCATATGTCTGCATCTGCAAATGATTTACAGATGTGAACAGACATGTCTGCAGCAATTTGTTTATCTTAAAAAAATCTGTACTTAATGTTAAATCACTTATTCTAAATATTTCTGTTTATTGGTTTATTTAACTAAGCAACGAGTTTGCAGTAATTGGTCCAGATTTGCCATCATACATAGAAAGACAACGTAGGCTTGAACAAATGAAGYTGAGGTGTCAGTTTTTACTAGCTAAAGCAAGTTCCAGCTGGAACTTTCTCCTTTTKCCAAGTTCACATCATCATGAAGAGGCTTGTGTAACCTCTCAGAGCRYACAAAAAAWTTGGGAAAAAAAAAGAAAATACCCGTATTCTTTGTGAAAAATTGCATCTGTTTGGCTCCATCTCTTCAATACAAACACCCACACCAACATGAATTTTTAACATTTAAATACTTGGGTCTCTCATGCAGAATTTTGTAACACACTCTTTCAAAGATTACAGTAATCATGAAGATGCTAACTACCAGGATATAGAAATCACTATAACTGTAAATTTGGTGATCATATGTGCTTTATTACACATGTGAAAAAAAAAAATGTAAGCAGGGGAAGAGACTGGGGAGGGCTCACTGATTTAAAAAAAAAAAAGGAATGTCTTAGGATATATAAACTTTTAATATTCAACTTCAGATAGTCTAAAACTATAATTGTTCAAAAGTTGCAATACATCCAAGTTACCCTAAATATGGATTTATCRCTGTTAATTTAAACAGAGTTATTCYCTRTCTTATCAACTCTTTTTAAAATTTCAGTAACTGAGTATTCCTTTGGGAAAGTATGTCATAAGCACATCAGGGAAAAATGCTGCTGGTGTTTTAGGTGATATGCAAAATGGTTCTCTGCAATAAAACTGTCTTCTGAAAACTGGAAGATGTCAAGTGGTCAATTCTGTTGGGTTTCTCTGGRGCAACACCGATCCTTTGTTTAGCAGTATTCTTATAAAAAGAAGACATTTTATTAAATGGATCACTGAAGGTGTAAACACGCAGAAGAGACATCTCCACACATCACCATAGAGCAGTATCAGGTGTACTGCAGGTTACACAGCCCATAGCAATGTTACAGATGTTCAGCAACAAACACTGCCTTTGTGTTAGAGCCTTTGTGTGAAATGGCTGAATACGTTTTCCCAGTTATTTGGAGAAAATTATGCTTTAGTTCTCYATTGGATCAGGGATCTCACTATTGCATTACTTCACTAGGCCTGGCTCCTGGTGGATTTTGCAGTAACAAAGTTTTGCATGACTCAGAAGCATCTCAAAAAGGACCCCAGAGTGTTTTCTCACTCTGTTCACACCTAGCCCTTGCAGTAAACTAGTCACTGAAGTTAATGAGACACATTCATTGCTGCATGTATTGCCATGGTGCTGTTGGGTGTATCCAGGATGACATTTGCTCACAAATGACTCTTCCATGTTAACACATTCATGTTCACAGTCATGCTGACTTAAAGCACAGAAGTTTACTTCTRTGGTGAGAAAAACAGTGAAAAATTGAAGCCAGCCATAAGGGTTTCTGAGGTAAAATGGCTTAGAAAAACTCACTTTTCTTAAACAATACTGGATTCTGCACTTTGGACACCTACTGAAGTTGGCAGTGCGCTGAGGATCTAAGAGCAGACTGCAAACACTCAGCTATGTAAGGCTTCCCTTTGACCCCACAGATCTCCTCCCATAGTCATCAGAAATCATGTGTGGTGTGAGGGAGGAATGCCTGGTGCTTGTCACTCCTCATCTGTGGTCCCTGTTTTCTAAAAAGGGCATATATGCAAACACTCTGCTTTACTTTACAAGCTTAACTAACATAACCCTTGTTATAACAAGATTTGGAATAGGAGCTTAATCTGGAAACATCACCAGATTTGCAGCCAAATCCAAAGCCCCCCAAAGAAAAATACTCCAAATGGGAATTACAATTTACTTTTAATTTGCAATTACATCCTTGGCAATAAATTTGCAATTACATCCTTGGCAATAAATATTTCACACAATGCTGTCCTTCTACTCATCAAGACTATCGAATCTATTAAACCCTAAATGTATTAAACTACCATAGAGATGATAAAAAGCAGAATAGCATGGATTGCTACAAAAATAGCACTGTGCAGACAAAAAAGTATCCTTAAGACTGAACAAAAATAGTTTCAAAACCAGTGTCTAGAGTGTTTATGAGTGTCTATAAATACAAATAGGTTGCTCCAAACAAGCTTATTATTCGTAAAATATCAGCAGTACAGTTTTCTCCCCCGAAACAGCTGAGACACAAGATCAGGCTGCCTCATTTTGTTGAATATTTCTCCCATTTGTTGAATAATTCTCCCTAAACTTTAACATATTACATTAAAATTCTGCTGGGATTCCAGGCCCCCACTTAAGAAAAGCTGTAACAYGAAGTCTTTTCAAAGTAAATAGCATGTGTGATTGGCTTATAACACTGGAACTGCTCATGCTGTTTTTACAATTTTTTTAGGAAAATGAGGGGTTTCGCGTGTGACTTTATGTTAATTTTGACAGCTGTGTTGCCTGTTATATACATTCCTAAGCTGATGAAATATATATGTCTTTGGGAAAAACAATTGAGAAAAAGGAGGTGATTTTTTTTTTATTTAAAAGCTGCTTCTGTCTCTAAAAACCAAGGCCAGAAAATTTGTATAGAATTCGTAAATATATATATATGTATATATTATAATATATAAATATATTGTATATATTTATATATAATACTATATATTATATATATTTATATAACTATATTATATATATTTATCTATAATATATATTATATTTCTATAAATATATATCATTTCTATATTCAGAAAATATGTAAGGAACTTATTTAAGTCACTTTGGTTCTGTATTAATCCTCAAATTTCTATAAAAGTCCTCAGAAAATGTCTAATATACAAAGTAAYCTATAAAACAGCAAAATGTATATTGTCCCAGCATGATTCATTCAGTTAAAATCCAAGTTTACAAAGAAATGTTTGTTTCAACATTAGTTACAGAGAAAACTTCCATCCTTTCAGAAGGGAAACAATTCACTGCAGGTTCAAGAAATAAAAGCAGATGAACTTTATTATGTCCAAAGAATTACTCACTTTTGCATGTTTTCTTATCTGGATTAAGTCTAAACCCTTCTTGGCAACGACAAAAATAGGAATCATCGGTATTAACACATTCCTGTTCGCAACCATGGTCCTGAAGAGAACAATAGTCTGGTCCTAAATGGAAAAAAATGTTTGTGTCAGTGAGCAACRTAATTTCTCAGAAATAAAYTTGGTAAAAATGAGTTATTTTRTTTTYTTTTTCTTAGCCTTKATTTTTTTCTTAGGCACCATTTTGGTGTTTTACCATATTGCTTCAAATCATGAAAATAAAAGGTTTCCTTTTTTCTAAATATCTGCTATACTGAGGTATATATCTGCTATATGAGGTACACCTGACATATACTTCAAAGAATTACCTAAGGACAGAATTAGTTCMTGCTGCAGAGAAGTTAGAATCTTAAATATTTCTTAACATTTTGCAGCTAAGCTTTATAGACTGCCTCATCAAAACTGCCTCTTCATTTCACTCAGAGCATGTAAGACATGATCTGTAATGAACACACAAAGATGATTTTGAATGTTGCTCGTTAGATCACAGCAGGACAACCAGGTCATCAGGAGTGTGAATGTTTTTAACAGCTCTGTGTCCTTGCTTCATGGTTCTTCCATTTAAAATGCCCATGGAATAGAAGATGAACAGCCTAGAAAAAGTTGCCTCTTGTGGATAAAGCACCTTTAGAAAGGAAAGCAATAGTACACTGAGCACTGAGGTATTTCCCACAAAGTGTTTATCATGATTCATGAAATCAAAGAACCTGACATTCACTTAGTTGCAATGTCGGCCCATCACTTAGTTTTGTGTCACTGTACTTAATTTATATTAGCAAAAAATTTTCTTAACCCCTCAACACTGCTAAAAATAGATAAACAAGTCACAAATTAAGTAAATATCTCTTCAAAAAAATCCAAGCACTTTTGAACAGCTCATTATACAACCTGAAAATGGAGGGAGTTTTATTATTCCCAAAAGTTAATTAATTTTTATTCSCAGAGGTGATTTGCTTCCTGAAGCATGGACAGTTCTCTCCTTAGATTTTTGGCAGGTTAATGGAATCGAGTCTCTATATATGATGAAAGCCCTTAGCGATAATAAACCATCTATATTTTCAGAATAAACAAAGTGGAATGTGACTTTCTAAGAAAATTTGGAAGTAGTATAATATATGAACACTTGTTCATCTATTCATTGACATTAATAACATTAACTTTTTTTTACCAAAAAAGGTTTTTTTGACAGCATGTGCACATACACATATATATAACATGGAGATATTTTATCTGTTTACTAAAATGAAAATTAGAAAATGTAGTTTGTTCAAGAGCGCACTAAAGAGACAGAACCCATAAAGCCATGTGTGTGCACAAGAGAAATAGAGCTGTGAGCCTTCTGGACCTACTCACTGCTGGGATGCATTTACCTGCTCAAATCCTTGTTCACTCAAGTGTGCAGGACAAATTTTCCTCATTAAATGATTCTAAAGATGACCACACAAGTTGAAAAGCATGTATCTTTGTTGAAACCTTGAGGCTATTCTGTTTGGGACACTGAAAACACACWTCACAGGGCTTCATTAACACAGCCCAGATTAAGGATATTAACAGAACCTTGCACCACTACAAATTATGTGAGCCCATGCGGAACTCAAACGTGCCTCTTGTAAAGAACACTTGAGGCTCAGCAGTCCCCAGTACAAGCAGAAGCTGAGACAATCACGAGATCTCGGGAGTGGGCGCCTCAGGCCTGCCTGCTGATGCAGAGAGCTGCTCTGGCACGGGGCTGAGTCTTGACTAGCTGGCCATCATCCCTGAGACTCAGTACTTGAGCCAAATATGTAGAAATTTATGTTACAAGTTTTATAGTCACAAACATTTTAAATCCARTGATCTGTAGTTTGTTTGTTCACATTGTTTATCTGGACTCAAAGGCAGAGTGATTCATAACATATGGAAATTAGGGAACACTTTTGCTCTGAAGAGCTCTCATGCTGTCTTGACTTTCACAGCATTAAGAGCTACACAGTTCTTTCATTCATGCTTTAATTTACCAGTAAGGCTCAGAAGGTATCAAGTGTAAGGAAAAATGCCTTAGTAAGTTTTGGCTTGTGTTTATTTATTGCTAATGTATAGKCTCAAGCAACACACAGTAGACAGAGATAGGGCAAGCATGAAATACTTTCCYAGAACACCCTCTCAGATGTCAGCATTCTGTGGATCACCAATTTAAACATCTTAAAATAATGCACACAGTTAGGCCATAAACTAAAAATCAGCCAAGGCATAGGAAATGTTTATTTTAAGGACTTATTTTGGTTCAAACTTCTTAAAATTCACATTCTTAAATCAAAGAAATTAACAAAAATTTGTGCTTGGACAGTGGAAAGCACTTTCACTAAAGTAAGATTTCAAATATATATGGATGTGGAAGTATACGTGGAAGCCAGCTCTTAGCTGACAGATACTTGACAAATGGGAATGTTAATACMATCTACAAACAATGTTAACCATTACAAACCATACTCTGGGCCTTGGGGAAGCAGAAATTTCATCTCCCCTGAAATGAAACTCTGACCATCTAAAAATTATGTGTCCAGTCTGGCAAGTCATCCAACCCCTGGGATATTCAAGGAAAATACAGAAACTTCCATAACCTTTGGTCAGAACGGGGAGCAAYTGCCTTTGAGAAGTGTGTGTCTCTTTCCCTTGATCATAAGAACACACGTACAGCCAGTATTACACATTCGCTTCCTAAATGTTAAATTTAGGTGAAATAGATACCAAGTATAATACACAATATAGATACAGTCTACAGGCTAACCAAGTCTCCATTAGAAAGACTGAAATGCCTCTAAGGCTGTGACAGCAGAGAAATGCATTGCTATATTGGTGCATTTTTTGAGAAATAATGTTTGAACATATTATTCAATGATATGGGCTAAATTCACCACTGGCAGCAGCAGTTAGAATCACCCTAAACTAGTGGAGCTTACCTGCTTACACRTGCAAGAGTAACATTTCTTTATCAAAGCCCATATTTATGAAGAAAGCTAACTAGGAAGGTACATTAAGGTTTTSCCTTGACATTTCCTGAAAGGGAGTTATGACATTAAACACTGTGGAGGTTTTAGCTTGCTCTCCCAATTAAAAGAAGCCTCAGTGTATTTCCTGGTCTGTCAGTACCTCTCCACTTTATGTCCACTCCTAACTCCTGTAATTTTGATCCTTTTAGCTTGGTAACAATCAAATTTGGCAAACAACAAACAAGCAAAGCCATGAAGTTATTATAAGCTGGTGGTAACATGGAAACTTGGTAGAAGATACTGATATTGCCTGAACTTTGTCACACTATCAGAGAACTCACTCTGGAGAAAAATCCACGAAAAATAGACTGCAATGCTTCTCCTGATTAGGAAACTACTCATAAATTTAGCTCATCTTACAAACRGAGCAGATTAGACATTGTCTTGTGCAGACTTGTTTGTTTACCCAGCTAGGGAGATTATATTCTAACTGAAAAACCTGAATAATCAAAGAGAAATATAAGACAAAGCTTAGACTTTTTACTGTTTAAAAGGCACTGGGTTTCATGTTAAAAGATTCTTGTTCATAGGAGTGGCCCCTACTCTTAGGCCCACCCCTCAAAACAACTCACTTTACTTTCAAGACCTTTGACTTCCAGGGCACTCCAACATTTTCTATACCTGATGCATTACTAAGCATTCGCAGGACCAGTGGAAGTATGACTGCTGACAGCTGGGAGACACAAGTACAAACAGTTCATCATTAAACTTTAACACAACTTACTTCTGCAAGTTCTTTTGTCTGGGTTTAAAATGAACCCTGSGTGGCATCTACAGTAATAGGAGTCCTCAGTGTTAACACATTCGTGTTGGCAACCGTGGTTATCCAAAGCACAGTAGTCTACAACTGAAAAAGAACAAGACCAACATGTGCAATTAGAAAAACAAAATAAGAACTCTTATGCATAGACATTACGGTACTAGTGACACRCAGTAGCTAAAAAAAGGAAAAGCTGATGTAATTTCTGTCCTGAAAAGTCTTTCTGCAAAAAGTAGTGCACTTCCAACATGAGTTGGTAAATCAGATTTTAAATCAGTCCTGGATTATTTCTTAACTTTGCACATTTATCAGCTCTCAGATTGTGAAACGCCTTCTCAACATGTTTTCTTAGATATGGAAACCTTGCCTCAGTCAGTAACTCTGTCCAGATGTTCCCACTGTAGGCCAGGGCATAGCAAAGTTTGTTTGATTTAGTTTCTGTCTTCTGTCTCTCAAGTCCCAGTCCTGGAATTGCTCTTTTTTCCTTAGTTCCTTCCCAGCTGTATTAACTCTCAAGAGCTCCTTCTGTAGCCTGATTATATAGGAGAATCTTGGCAATGTCTTCTACATCATGGACTGTCACAGGACATTCATTCTCTCCAATGTGCTCCAGATTCATTCTGTACAAAGCAGCTACAATTACAAAGTCTGCGAGCTTCAGGCTGATATTCACCACTGATATTTTGCGTATATAATACCTTTTGCAAGAAAAAAATATCACAGGCAGTCCAGTCACTTATTTCATAAGTCTGGTCATTTATTACACAAATCCATATTTTAAAATTAGATTGCCAAAGGGTAATAAAGTAATACTTCAGAGTTCACTCTGTCAAGCCCATTCAAGTTGCCAAAGAAATAAAAGGATTTTTAAAATTTCTTTGCAGTTTAAGCTGTATCTTCACAATGGAAGTTTTAGAAGAAATGAMAGCTAAGTCACCAAGCTGCTGCTCTGTCCCCAAAGAACTGCCAAGCCTACATTAGGAAAATATACCTGATTCTTTCTGCAGAAGACAGTAATGTGCTTAGCTTCATACCCAGACAGGTTGCTCCTTGCCAACTGAGTAATTTTTTTTCACTACTTTATACTGCTGAGCCTCACAAATTTCTTTAAGAGGCAGTAATTTGTTTTAATTGAATCAATTCTTTCTTCAATTGCCCCACCGATGTAAATCATGCATACTCAGGTGTGCTAATATATTTAGTCAAGGTCATCTAGTCAGGAAAGCAGATAATGTATTCAGGTACTTTGAAAGAGTTTCTTTTAACCCTTCAGAATATTTGTGTTGAATCAATTCAAATTAAACTACTTACTGGCTACCATGTGATGCCATTTTCCTGGCAAGCACCTTCCTGTKTCCACACTGAATAGATTCCTATTAAAACCTGTTTAGTGAATATATATTTCAAGGCTATAATGTGCCATAAAATTAGCTGTTCTCTTAAATTAATTCTAACCTATGCACATTTTCAAGTGTTTAAACAACACATCAGGAAATAGGTAGGCCAAAGAATATATTCTAATTAGCATAATGGGAAATAGCCCATATGGATGTCTCTGTAAAGTCACCCCCTTCTCTGCATTTATACCTTAATGAAATTAATTTTACTGAAATACCTACAACTGCCCAACTAATGATAATAACAGTGAGAAGAGATGGACAATGACCATTTAGTCCAACCACTTCACCAGTTCAGAGTTGGCTTTGTCCAAATGCCTCTCACACACTGACAGGCTTGGAGCATCCACCTCCTTTAGGAAGGCTGTTCCAGTGTTTGCCCACCCTCTCAGTAAAGAAATGCTTCCTAATGTCCAGTCCAAACCTCCCCCAGCACAGCACTGAACAATTCCCACACATCCAAACCCTGGGAGAAAAGCTYGGAATGGACCTCACTCTTCACATTCCCCCCTCAATAAGCTGTAGAGAGAGATGAGGTTGCCCACTYAGTCTCTTCTCCAAACTAGACAGAACCAGAGTCCTCAGCTGCTTTTCACAGATCATTTCTTCCAGCCCTTTCACCAGCTTTGTTKTTTTAGRGACAACTGAACAGGTCTMAGAATGCTTTATTATGAGCATCTGAGCAACTATGACCCTAAACACTTTCAGATGACAGTCTCTGGAGCTAAGAACTGTACCTTATTATGGAGATGCAGTTACTAATGTACCTTAGACAGAATGGGGAAAAAAAACCCAACAAAATCAATAACTAATTTTTTCAGGCTTGTTTTTCAGCATTAACAGCCTTCTGAACTCTCCTCTCAGAAGCAGGTCTGTTGGCTTGTAAGAGCAACAAGTGCATAAATTTAAGTTATGCCTTCCTGTTAACACGGTTAAGAAATCAGAACATTCTCTTGACAGTTTTTTATCTCTTTTGGAGATAAGTATCATTCCCTTTTTCCCCAACAATTTTTATATATAAATTGCACTAATTACAGGCAGGCTTAGCCTTGCAGACTGGCACTAGTAATTGACCTAGAAACTCATTTCAGTTTTAGCTTCATGTTTCATTTTGGTGGTACTTGTTTAGAAGGGAAACTTGTCAATAGCATTCCAGTCAGAAAGTAGATAAGTTGTCCAAGGAATTAAATCTTCCTAAAAAGACTAAGAAAATGTATAAATTTGTGTCTCTTATACTGAAGTGCTGTAATCCTTTAGTTGGTATACAGAAAATATACACGGTTTGTACAAAGGCAAAGCAGAATAATATTTTTCTAATTAACAGAAGTTTCATTATTTTCATGATTCTATGCTGAGCCATGAGATCCATACAGGAATGTGAACGCTTAATGATTTCACTGTTTTTTCTCATGTCTATTTCGATWAGAAATTTTTCTAAATGATTAATTAGAGTCCTTTTTAGGGAGCAAACTTTAATTCAGTTGTCTCCTCCGACGTTTGTTCCACCTTGTTTTTCTCACTTGACATTAGATAGTCTAAGTGATGAGAACCATTTTTTATTGCCAGTTACCAGTTCTGCACTCCGGGTGCTTACATTGCCTTTTTAAACCGTGGGCTGCATGGGTCACCTTTCTCTTATATAGTTGTTTCAACCCTATTAAGTTTATGTAAGTTATTCAGGCTTGGGAGAATGAAGTAAGTTAAGGAGAAGGTAGAAGAAAAGGTGACAGAGTAAAGGCATAAGGAAGATTAAAAAGAACATAGGGGAAGAATAGAGCAGACTCATGGAACATTCGTAAGAACCTAAAAAGCAGGCAGTGGCAGGACCACAAAGAGGTGCCAGCAGCAAAACTACTCCCAAGAAAAGAAGACCCAAGCCCAGCAGCGGCAGCAATGTGGAGACAGCCTAGCACTASTGCCAGGAAAGAGAGGACAGCAACACCAAGAAGGTGGAGAGACTGAGTGTCCAGCAGCATGATGGAGAAAGGATGGCCCATTACCACCAAACTTCAACTGATAGGGCTCTGTCTATATAAAAAACAGTTCAAAAAAGGCAAAGTGATGGTGCCCTGCCAGAYAGTTTCAAATATTGTTTAGTCTAAAAATTTGTTCATAAACTGCTCATTGCAAACATTCAGAATGGCTGGTTGCTCAGTGGACACCATGAATGGATACATTGTGAGTTCTGGCTSTGAGATTTTATTTAATTACTGCCATTCAAGTAACTGGCTGTCATGCATCAATARAACAATTAATATTACCATTGATCTTTAAATTAGCCCATCAGAAAAATCTTGATAAACATGCCYGTGAAACGAATTTTTGGCACTTTGTCATTTGCTTTTGCTGTAGTTAAAATTTTAGAATTCTTAGGTATCTTAGATGGAAATCTTTGACTCTTTACAAGAGTCACAATGTGTATTTCCTACTGAATTCTCTTTTCATTCTCTGAAAGGGGATGAGAGTAACCTTAATAAAGTTACGGCTTTTTGCAAAATGTTGTTGTTCTCAGTGATCTCTAGTATATGTGTACATCAAGAGCTTTCTTCTGATCCTTCTCATTTGATAATAAATACTTCACAGAAAGAAAGGGTCAGTTAGATTAAGAGTGGTGAAGACTGAAAGTTATCATTACTGATTCAGTACTACACAGTTTCCCTCACAAAATTTTCCAGTAAGGATGATTATTCATTGGTGATCACACCCGCACAAGCTGTAAATTTTTAGTAGTAGCATATTCCTCAAAAATCTCAAATTGTTCAAACCTGAAAACTCATCTGGAGGCTGACAATAGGATTTGCAGTTAAATTAGCATCAAAATTATAAATCACCCAGACAAGCTTTTCCTGTTCAAGAAATGTAGAGAAACTAAGTTATGCATGGATAAAATATAATTAATATACATTGAACCATTCTCGTTAAGTAAGAAATGAAGAAGTCAAGTGATCAAATACACAAATGCAAAAGAAAACTAAAAAATAGAAATATTAATMATGTACTTTAAAATCCCAACTTGTACTGCTAATTATTGTAGTGGTATGTATGAATAGCATGAATTCATGCTTTGTTGCTAAACTAGGTACAAATGAATAGAAATCAAGTGGAGAAGCAAAAGTCTATAAAAYCCAAGATAGTGAACACATGCATGAACTGTATTTTGAAAACAACTGAAGAGGGAATGCAAAACCTTTAAATGTCAACAACAGAGCTTATAATAAACCTGTATCCCTTCATGCTGAAGAGAGTCAGTGAGAAGGTAGAAAAAAAAAGTCCAAGATGTATCACACCTCCAAACAACGCTCTTCAGACTTTGCAGGTAAGTTATTAGCAGGCCAAAAACCAAATATCAATGCAAGAAATTTAATAAATGGCACAGAAACCTTTTTAAGCTTTAAATAACAAAAATGACTTTGTGCTTATTACAGAGGATAATATTAGACTTGACATACAAAGAATTTCTCCCAAATGATGCTCTGGTAGCTACCTTCCTGGGAAGAGTATCCCGGGCTGCTAAGGACCTTTCAATGTAATAGAAAATAGTAACAACAGCTGATGACACTAAACATGAATATTTTTGATTAGAATATATGGTAGGAAAGAATTGGAGATGAAAGAAKCTATCAACAGAAGTCACAGATTTTCTGCCTCAGGATATAATCCAATAAATATCCTAATGCAAGTAAAGGTCATGAGGATAAGCTAAGATTATTTAATGAAAGTTAGATATAGAAATTTGGGCCAGAACATCAAACTTGCCTAAATAACCAATATTATCTGCATTTTCAAAACAATTTGGCTTCAAAAAGCAGGTTCTCAAAATGGCATATGAGGGGGCAAATTATTCTGGAGACAAATTATGTTGAGAGCTTTAAATACTCCTCTACTGAAATCATGAAGCTACAAGTAAAGGGAACTTTTCTGAAGAGTAGGTACAGAGTGAATGTTGTTCAAAACCTTATGTAATCCAAAGCATTAAAAACGTCAAAACCTTGTTTGTGTGTCCTATGTGAAGCTACATTTAGAAAGTTCCATAAATGGTCACCTATTTCACATCTTAAAACAGGGTTATCCTGCAAGCCAATAGTTCTTGAAAGTTCTTGAAATAGTTCTAAGAGAAAGATGTTAGAGCTGTCTTAAAATGACAAGAACAATTAAGCTGGTGGATAAAAGCATTGTGGCAACCTGTGGCAGGTTTGAGGCCAAGGATTCACTTGGATTCATTTCCATGGGACTTCAATATATGTTTGAAATTAAGCATGC
Source organism: Malurus melanocephalus (assembly GCF_030028575.1). Lineage (NCBI taxonomy): Eukaryota > Metazoa > Chordata > Aves > Passeriformes > Maluridae > Malurus > Malurus melanocephalus. The sequence goes on along the minus strand of NW_026623294.1, from coordinate 999,777 downwards.
ATCTAAGTGCTTGTCTGAAGAGAATACCTAAGAAATAATGTATTTTTTTATTCACATCTCCCTAGGGATTTATTGCAGTGGATACCAGAAGACAGTATTTTTTCAGAATGTAGCATGGGATGAAAAGTTTACAAGAATAGGTGCATAGCCTTCTGAAAGAGATTATACCAGAAGTATTTCCATGCATAAACAGAGAAGAGGAGCAAGATATTTAACAGTAATAGAGAGGGAAGTATGTCTTGTGTTAAAAAATTATTGTACCATATTTCCACACTCTCTTTTTTGAGCTCTAATTCTTGGAGCTGATATTTACTTCCTCATTGCCCATAGTGAAAATTAAAAGCACATAATGGATGGGTTCTTAAAGTGGCTAAGSTCTCCTTAAAGTCATTTTCCCAAAAAGGGGTTGAAATCTCTCCCCACATGACCATAAAATCAAGTGAAAAAACAGCAAGAAATTGTCTCCTTACAAGTTTTCCCATGCATAACATCTGTCCAAAGAGGAGCTACTGACTTTGTCCAACTCTTTTTTTAATGGCCACATGTCATGCCAGTACATTGGTGGACATCTACATGGATCCTGAATAAAGCATCGGGTGTGTTGTTTCAAAACAGAAAATTACTTTGCGTGAAACTGGTTGGACCAATTTTCCCAAGACACCATTCATTATCAGTGAAGGCCTACAAATGTGTCACTTACGTGTTCTTTCTCATCTATCACTCGTACAGGAGAACATCATTGTCTATGAYTAAAGTGGATACTCATTGATATCGAATCTTCCTTTGGTTTGTGTCAAGAGATAAATGTGAATTGCTGCATTCATACTCACCAACACAATTCTTTCCATTTGCAGAAAGCTCATACCCTTCATAACACTGACAGACGTAGGACCCAGGTGTGTTCACACAAATCTGTTCACAGGCATGTTTCTCCACAGCACAAAGGTCCTGAGCTAGAAAACATAATTGCATGAGTATGAAATTCTTGAACTTCTACAATGCACAGGTAGACTATAGATCAAAAATAAATTTCAGGAAGCTACAGAGAGCCCTTTACAGATGAGCTCATTTTAACACCGATCATGCCAATATTCTGTCTAACAGTGAAAGCCAATAGGATCAGTCACTCAAAGCTGAGGCATTCATTTCTTCAGCTGAAGGCAGTGAAGGGCCAATGGTGCCTAGTAGAGTTACTTGATGTATGATTGTCTCAAGAGTTGAAAGGGCAGTCTTCGGAGATTCTTTTTTTTTTAATAAAAAAGTAATTGTTTCTATTTGCGTCTCTGTTGTTTTTGTGTAACCAGATAAATGATGATGACTTTGGAAAGGGAAAGAACAGGAAAACACAACAGCAAAAGACTATGGATATTTAATGTGGATGGGGATATTTAATTTCTGAGTTTTAGAATTTTTAACTTTTTGTGCAAAATGCCATATAGCAAGAAACCCCTCCCATGCAAAAGATCTCACAAAAAATTACAAATGAGGTCAGTTCAGCACCTAGCCAAATAAAGCACACTGGGCTTTCTTTTCAACAGACTAAAGCTTTATGAGAACCCCAAGTTTCCCCAGCGAAAGCTCTGGAAAGCAGAGTACTTTGTGTTGCTCAGAGACTGCTCAGCACATAATGGTCATTTACAGCTACAAAATAGGCTTTTGGAACGTGTTTGAGGAAATCAGCCAAGCAAAAATGAATTTTCTTTTATAGTTGTCTGCTTCATATCAAGCGGCATGATGAACAGCATAAACAGTCGCTTAACTCTTTTGTTCCAGTGTAAACACCCACAAATAGATAATTTTCCAGCTTGTTTCAGCTACATTCCTCTTTTGTGCTATTTTGTTCATTAATGTAAGATTTGAGCATCTCTAGAGAAGAATGGGAGAGATTAGTTAAACAAACAAATACAGCATAATCAGTAAAGAACACCCATTATCTGACACAAACACTCTTCTCTAGAAAAGTTAGACCACAGTACATGAAAGGATCATCCTTTGCATGCATGCAAAACTATCATAATTAAACAAATGTAAGAATATTTTAAGTTAAACAAACCATTTCCCRGCCTGAAACACAGTTATCAGTTCACTGCTGATTGAGGCCATTTGGTTAAGAGCTTTAAAGAACAGAGTACAGATATGGTGTACTCTCACAACATTAAAAGAAAGGGAACAGAAAAATGAAAACAGAGTCTAACTTTAGGTATAAAAGAATTAAAGGAGAGTATAACATTAGGTACATACCATTCATCTTTTCTGCACTGTTTAATTTAGAAAGTGTTAAATCATGTATATAAGGAAACTGTTCATGGAAAAGCTGCTGAATACATCCAAACCTTAGATAAATACATCTGGTTTATGTTGATCATGTATTGTACTTAATATAAACATGATGAAGATTTATTTTACTTGGATGTCAAGTAAGGAACCCATTGTCTCTGTGGCAATTTGTCTCTATGCACTTGTGGGCAATTAGCAGCCAATGAAGGTAACTAAAACACAGACTATGCATTTTTCTATCACTGTGGTTCCCCTACTTCCAGAACTCAGCCGTCCCATTTGTCCAGGCTTGGCTCCCCATCCTCATGAATTCTGTTACCTCTCTGTGGACGGTTTTAGACATAATGGTTTCACCTTCTCTAGACTGATACTGCATCATCTCTCTCCTTCACCAATGATTTGCACCATCCTAGCACATTTAAGATCCCTCTGATGACTCTCAAATTTCCAGCTCTAATTGCTAAAATTAGTTTATAATTTGGTGATGTAAAAAAAAATTCAGAGGCTACAAACACATTGAAGGACTAATCTCCCTTTCATACTGATCAAACTGCAACCTGGTATCATATGACTGATGATCAAAGCAGGTACACAATCAAAGAAGTAATGTGCAATTTATAAGTCATAGCTAAAAAAGAAAGTAAAGCAATATAGCAAAGGATTTCAAAAATGGTAGAGAGAGAGCATATTGAGGGCTAYTCTGTATGGGTCACCAGTAGGAAAATTACACACAGTTCCAAAACTCTTGGAAATTAACCTGTATTTGAAGTAGTGCAGTCCCAAATGCTGAACTACTGGCTGAGAAAAACTACGGAAATATAACAGTAAAAAGAAGAGACAATAAATAAAGATTTTTTTCATACTTACAATTGAATTTTTTAAAACTGATTCACAAAAAAAACAGTTCAGTTGTCAAAATTGACGCTAGGGGTAAGGATTGGAGCAATGTGTGAGAGGCAATTAAAAAAGAAAAGAAATTCTGAATTTTAAACAAATTTCAGAAAATTGAAAGAAAAAATACTTTATTAACATTCATTTCATGTGGAGAGTTTAAAWGAAAGGCTTAAAGGATACAAAAGTTTTAAATGAGAAGCATTTTAAGAGGGACACAATGAAGAGAAAAGGTTAGACAATACTTCTGAAATGTGATTACATTGTTGGAGCCATCATTTGTAATAATGATTACATCATATGACTGCCTTTCTGGTGAGTTATAGCAAACCTGCTAAAGCAGAGAAAGTAGGCTCTATGAAAATTGTTCTGGTCACTATCCTTGTCTTGGCTGAGTTGCTAAATTAAATAACAATTTGTAAATATTCCAGATTGGACTGGTTTGTTGGGGTTTTTTTTTTGCATCTTCTGAAGGAAACAAACCCACAAATAAAGTGTTATCTTTGTTCCATTTAATGCAACACACTGCCTTGTAATTCACAGAAATGCTTATGACAAATGTCTACATTTGGTGAAGGATGTGGTACRAAGGAACAGAAAACAGAGATTCTKACAGCTCAACAGCACAGAAGGCGAACAGTTCTAAAGTGGTTTTCCTGCTGTAGCCCAAAGGGTCTGAAGATGCTTCCATGCAGGAGTGAGAATATCCTGATCACTCTGGACATTATTTAGATCCCATACCTATTGACTGAGGCTCTGAAACCATGTGTCCCACTACAAACGTAAAGATTCTAATCCCCAAGCTGCAGTCAGATCAGATACGGACATACCCTCCCTGTTTCATTGATGTTTGGAATTTGATATTAAACACAGCTCTAAGCAAGAGAGACTAAGAATCAACTAATCTCAAGATATCTGATATCTTTATGGCACTCTCCTGAGACACAGAACATCAAACACAGGGATAGGATTTGAGCCTGCAGTCTTCACCTTAGTTCTAAATTATCATTTGTAAGAGGTACATCCTATGCTGTCTCAATGACTGTCTCCCACAGCTTCTCGAAAAGACATTTTTCAAAATTTTTCTTCTGGCTAAAATCAGTTTAGCAACTTTAATTTGAACCCATGCACTTTCATTTGATTCCATGCACGTCTGTGTGATAAAAAAMCTGAATTTTTAGCAAGTACATTTTCCACAAGTAGTTAAGATAGTGTTACATAATCTCTTTAAAATAAGGTGGATACAGAAATAAATTTGGCATATCTCTCTAATGTAATTTGCTGTTAATTACTAGGAAGACAAGGTAAAATGGATTAATGAAACACCGATCATAAAGATCAAAATTAAAGTGAAATAAAGTTTGTTGTTATAACTTAATTAGCCAACTACTCAAAACTGAAAAAAGTCAACACTTTTAAAGAGAGGAATAAGAGCATAAGCAAGACTTTTGAAACCATTCTGTGGAAGGTTGCAAACACTTATATTTGCAGCAGCAGTTAGGAAGAGCTTTTCAGAATGTCAAGTTATTTCACAGTTTTCTAATATGGGGTTTATTGCACCTTTCTGTACCATTTAGTACTATTGCTAGCTAGACAACTTAGTACGGTATCTAAATTCACTTMATTTGGAACGATAATGTTATTTATTTTGTTGTTGTTTCATCATTGAACTTATTATACCAATAAAATTCAAATGCAGTTTTATACAGTTACAGTGTACCTCTGCAGAGCTATGTATAAAATTTAGCTTGATCTACTTTAGAAARTACATCTATTATATGTATAAATTATAAAAACTTCACTCACACAAAGCAAGAAAAAGAATTACAACTTCACCTCTCTAGGCACTTTCTGAAGATTATCATTACCTTATGTACTGAGCTTAGTTCTTTATGAGCCCAACAGTTAAGCACTTTTTGGGAGTAGGAAAGAGAAAAGAAAGATAACATACTGCTGCAAGTCTTCTGGTCAGCATTCAGAATATATCCTTGTTTACATCTGCACAGGTAGGAGCCAGGGGTGTTTATGCAGAAGTGATCACAGTGRTGCTCAACTATACTGCACATATGAGGCACTGAAAGAAAAAAAAGTAAAACAATACTAACTGCTGGTCTTAATTACCTGTAGTCACAACTGAAAAAAACTGGTGTAGAAAATTTTATTGAAGTAACSTAGAAATTTCAAATTAAGTGCTGTTAGTAAAGATAAAAATGAAAGCTTAAGAAAATAACAATAAACAAGAGAGTATCTGAAAAAACCAATTATTTGGTGGTCCTACGAAGACAATGAAACAAATGTGTCATATTCAAATTTAGAAAGTAAGTGGAATTTAACTGTAAGCTGATTTAGAGGATATTCAATTTCTTGCATGAAGAAAATTACCACACAGTACCCAACAATAAAGAAGAATGTCTATAAAACAACATAATGAAGAGACTATTTTGCTTGCTTAGTTATTAATATTGAGGAACATACAAATAAAAAAAGATGGCATTGAGGATGTGTATCTCCAAGATTCATCAAGCAGGAGCTGAGCTAAGCTACACTCCAGATTGTAAGTCTGAGTCTATTTTTGTTCTTTTTGTGTTTTATGCATCTAATAGATAGTATTAAAATGCAGCAGATTGAGACAATAAAAAAGAAAAAGAATGGAGACTCATTCAGTCAAATTAATTGTTGAACTATTTTTCTCCAGATCAGCATTTGGATATTCAGAAATCATGATATTTTCTTTCCACTGGAGCAATGCTTGTATGCAATCTCTACAATATATGGGTGAATTGCTTCTCAGAGAATATTGTGTGACAAATGATCTATTTTGCTCAATAGCAATTAGGGATTGATGTGCTCCTTAATGTGATAGGTTGACAAAGCTCGAAATTTATGGAATGTATATTAACAGTAATCTCCTAGAAGCCACAACAGAAAGCCTGCTAAATAACTTAATGTGGTAGGTGTGGTACWTGTGGAATAAAGCCACTTTTGATTTTAAAACATATACTATGTATCTGCTCTTTGGAATGGTTACAAGAGTTAAGTATTTATTGCTGACACACAAACCACCACAATTCCCAAATCTCTTGATCAGCTTCTTGGATTTCATAAATTTCTGCCATAATAAAACTTCTCAAGTACTTTTATTTATGTGAATACAACTTCTTGTCTTTTCATCTYTCTGTCATTCTGAAAATGAAAGCATTCAATGACAGGATTCCCCATAAGTCCCTTCTGAGAATCAACCCATTGTTACTGTTTGTCACCAATCTTCCCACATACTGCACATGTGTTGTGTACATGTACCTAAGTGTTTCTGTTGCATCCATTTCAAAGCAGTGATACTCTGGTTATCAGTACAAYTTCTGCAGTGGAGTCTGAGTCTGCTCTCTGAATGATTTCTGCAACCTCATCTGTTGCAAAAGGAGTTTGGTGGTCATTAGGCAGGGACTGAAGTAATAGAAAGGGTGATCTCATACTTAAGGAACTTGAACATGAACTCTGTTGTGAATTAGATTTTATCTCTATATCACAGAGTCTCTACTTGATATTGGGAAAAACAATAATATCAGTATCTTCAAGGAAAGATCAGCCTTCACACTGTATCTGTTCAGATAGAGACACCTGAATCTGGATTTGCAAGAATGCAAGTGATGGCTGTACAGCTGTGAATCACATATTAGTCCAAAAACATTAAATGTCCCAGACAATCACACCAGGAATTGCACTGAGTCAAATACTTCAAGTTAGTGGGTGGTTTTGATAAACTTAACCCTGTTTCTCTGCCTCCATTCCTCCAATACAGAATAGGGACAACACCATTGTCTACAGAAATATAATGCCTGCGCAATCACAAGTTCATTTGCCCCTGATTGCTCCAGCCCAAATTCTGCCTTTCTCACAATTCTTCAAATCTCCATCTCCTTTCCTGGATTTCTGTCCCCTTTTCTATTCACACTTTTCTGAGTTTTTAACTCTTTTCTTATTCCTCATGCCTCTGATCCCTACGGATACTCTTTGCTTCTGGTTTACCTTGTTGACTAGTAATAAAAAGAGGCCCTTGCTTCAACTGCTGTTTCTGACATCCCCAAACCTTTAGCAGCCAGGGACAGCAAGCGTAGGGAACCTCTGACTTAACAGAATGGAACATATTCAGTTAATGTGGATTCTTCGGAGAATACAGGTCCTAGCTACCTAGTAGTCTTCACCATCCAGTAGTAAATAGTGATTAACTTAACTTACTTTTTATTTTCCCCACAGACATAAGGGTGATTCAAACACAAAGACAGCTTGACAGGTGCCAAGGTCTTTTCCCACAGCATGAAGCCTAGCAGGCTGTACTCCAGACTTGACCAGCGGARTGCCTTCAAYGACTTTAGCAAAGGTGTCCAGATRTTCCACTCAGCTACAATGATACTGYCTCTGGGTCAACAGCTGGGAGGATTTAAACTAACCACATTTCCTGGGAGCAATGTAGGTGCTCTAGCAAGCAGAGGATATGATTATTCTCTCGAAATTCAGCAAGCTGAATGCTGCTTCACAGTCGAGAGCCAGTAAGATGTTCAGGATCCTATCTGCAATTTAGTTAGTACCTTATGTTGAAATCTATATGAATCTAACAGCTTAAACTCTCTGTTGAATCTGGGTTTTTAAACATGTCTTAGGATCTCACTTTGAATTCCCAGCACAGCAAATACTGTGGAGGCACTCTCTGGGAGCAGGAGGCAACCACTACCCTTGTCCCCTCTATACTCTTTCTTCATCTGCAGTGAGGGGATAGCTTTACTGAGGAACATGTGTTTGATTTAAAATGAGCTAAAAARCTCTAATAAATTTATTGGACACTTTCCCAGTCAGAAAAAAAAACAAACAAGTAAATGGTATTTGTACTGGATTTGTCTCTAAAACACAGTTTAAAAAATCAGCATTCACAGTTCATTCCATTTAAACTATCAATCCATGATTAGTTTACTCTTTCTTAGTTTTGAAATATATCCTACTACACCAGCTAATAGTACAGCAAGGACAAAATAGGAAAAAATCCATTATGTGATGAATGTCTGTGTTGGTGTTTTATGCTGAGGCAGTTCAGCTGTTCTTTGAAACAATTTGGGAAAAGATCAAGTAAGGAAAATTCTCCAGACTATGCTTACAACAAGCTTCAGTTTTTTTTCTGGCAAAAGCATCCTTAGAGATGAGTGAGCATTTAATCTTACCATGGATTCTTTTTCTGGGCTCTACTGAAAATGCATCAGCTTAACATCAAATTTGTATGAAGTACTTCCATATTTATCACAGGAATAAATAAAAAAAAGTCTACTAAGTATACAAATGAAAATAAAATTAATTACCAATGCCATGATATTTGCAAAAGGCAATTCCTTATTAGGGAATTACAGATGGAAGTGATATCTCTGTTGAACATTAATATCTATAACAATATTTACTTTATTCTATGAATGAATAGTATCACTGTAATGGCTTTTATTAATGTTCTGTATTTAAATTAGATGGAATATAAACATCACTATATCTGTGTTTCATTTCCAGTCACAAGGCATGTATAGAAATGATTGTTTGCAGAGAATTASTATGTAAGCTTTGGAAGAGGAATCCATAGACTCTGAAGAATATTTAAATAACCAAAAGATGGTTGAGCAGTTTAAAGTTTCACTACTAAGGGAGATCACATTTAAAAAGAATAGATGAAACAACTTATCTAACATTCAAATAGCAGAAACTGTAAATTTATTGCTATTATGCAATAAATAGGAAAACCGTATGTGTATGCCTAACTGCTTATGACACAAGGTATTAGATCCCATTTTATGGCTCTTAATATTAGCCTGAGTTTTCYCCACATGTGTGACTGCTGTTCTGGATGTTGTCTGGCTAGTCTCCCTTCAATACATATACTCTAACAGATAAGGTTTCATGTAAAAAGAAAAGGTTTAATTATAATGCATATTTTTTTCTGTTTTACTTTCATTTATGTATTCAAATCTATAGATAAAAATCTTACCACAAAGTTTAGTCTGGAAGGCAGAGGTCAGTGTTTCAATCTGACTGAAATTAGCAACCAGAAACACATGTTCTTCATGAGGTTCACTCCCAATGGACTTCAGAGTGTTCATATCTACTCTTCCCACTCCAATGGCAAAAATTAGGATTCCTGAGTTACGTGCTTTAGCAGCAATCTCTGCCACAGGATCCTGAGGTCTCCCATCTGTCACTATCATGATGATTCKGGGCACATTGTGCCTCAGAGGTCGMGCCCCTTCTGTCTCTGAAAACGCGATGTTCACTGCGTACTGCAGAGCCAGCCCGGTCATGGTGCCAGTGGCMAGGTGCATCATCCTCTTCACCGCCCGTTCGATTTCCTGCTTCCGCCTGAAGGTCTTCAGCGAGAACTCCTGCTTGACGGTGCTGCCGTACTGAATCAGACCCACGCGCGTGGCATCAGGGCTGATGTCCAGGAACTGCAAGATGGTCAAAATGAACTCCTTCACTTTTTCAAAGTCATAATGGCGCACACTGCGAGAGCTGTCAATGATGAAAACAAGGTCCAGACGTTTGTTGTTGCAAGTGTTTTCTAAAAGGAAAATGCAAACAAAAATACTTTACAAGAATTTCAAAATGTGCATAGGTTCAGGTTTACTRTCTAAACAAACACTCTGATAAGTGCTGTGAAAATTCAGGAAAATAGGAGACCAGAACTAAGACTACTTGGGCAATATAAATTTGTTCTCCAGTAAATAACAAAAGCTGCCTGTTACCTGACCATTAAACGTACTTTTTTGCGTGCATATGTGAGATCAGTGCCCAGAATGGTTAATGGCAGTGGAACAGCGAGATAGAATCAAAGAATCAGAGAATAGCTTGGGTTGGAAGAGACATGATGATCAGGCAGTTCAACCCCMCTGCCATGAGCAGGGACATCTCCCATTAGACCAGGTTGCTCAAAGCCCCATCCAACCTGGCCTTAAACACTGCCAAGGATGGGACACCCATGTCTGGGTCAACCTGTTCGAGTATCTCACAGTAAAGAACTTCTTCCCTATATCTAATCCAAACCTGGCCTCATTACCTGTTGTCCCACCGCTATGTGCCCCTGTCAAATGACACTCTTCAGATACTTGTTCATTACCCTGTTGCGTCATTGTGAGAATTCGACCTCGTTCTCCACACAGAGTGGAAGTCCTCTCTGAATTACATAGTAAACTATTTAAGTGGGCTGCACAGTGATGCTTTTTGTGGCAGTGCTTGAGAATTTAGAAATCTAATACTGTGACAAGTCAGGGTGGTATCAGTCTTTCATCAGAAACAGGGAAAACAGAACACAAAGAAATACAGGTCAAAAGCATCTGTTAATTGCATTGACGGATAAGAGACATGAAGGGACTGATTTTCCAARGAAGTTGGCAGTAAGCAGCACTTTGCATGTATAAAGTGCAATTCTCAATGACGTCAACTGCAGCTGTGAGTGCTCAGCAGCTCTGCAAACGAAATGCCATGATTTCAAACATGTCATTAATAGCCATCTGGGGAAAGTTTCATTATTGGACTARCTCAGCATCATAGAGAAATTCCACGGCTGCATCAGAGAGAAAATCCTGTTGTCTACAGTGGCACTCCATTTGGCCAAAAAAACACTTAACACTCCATGAAATCCATGCCAGCCAGTCTTTTTTTTTGCAAGAGCCATTGAAGCCGAAATATTACAGAGTATGTCTGTATCTGACAATTGCACAGATGGGCACGCCAAGCTATCATGGATAACAGYAGAAGTGAAGGCTGCCTGCCTTCTAGGCACCCTACAAGCTTTCTGGGACCCCGGGTATGTCCTCTAGCTTCTGTTCAGCATCCTTTTCTGAAAGAATATGAGAAATATGAGACATATGTATGAGTTGCATGATGGGAATGGATAGAGACTGACCATTCACAGGAAGCCAGCCCATGGCAGCCCTGAGGCAAGCCTGTGAGGTGAGCGGTCAAACTTGCCACAGAAGAGAGCATATGGAAAAAGATTAAAAGGACTTCAATGGGATGATGATGAATAGAAATCAACAGAGGTTTAACATGTATATTAAAGACTCCTCCAAATCAGGAAATCCCTGAGTCACAAAAGCATGGTTGTTCAGGGAAAAGCTGCAGGTGGCATTTTCTTATCCTTAAACTATTCCACATGCATCTACTTTTGACCTCTGTCAGACAGAACACAGTTAGATCTATGCCTCCAATCATTGTGTCTGCTCATCTTCTCAAATTTCTGTGACTATGAATAAACCTGTGAGGTAGTTAGTTGTGTTTACCTGTCTGACTTGAAAAATTAAAGATGGCAAGAATGCTCATTAGACTTCAGCAACATCCTCATTTTACTAAGCTGAGACACCCCTAATCAGCAGTTTCCCTTACTGCCGAACCAAATTCAATTCCCAGTGCACTTCATCCATCTCTGTGCGGTGCATGAGGCAAATGMTTGGTGGAAAAGTAGTGATTGACTGTATAATCAAAGGTCATGTCATACTGTACAAGTACAAGTGGGCCAATCAAAGACTCAATTGGAAAAACATCTCTCTGTAGACGGCCTTTGAACAATTCACTTGTGACTGCTGACGAATGCTCATCGTGCACTTCTGCCAAGGCAGAGGGTGAGAAAGATGCCTGTTTTCACTCGTTAACTCAGAAGCCTCTTTCACAGATTACCAAGAACTCTTGTTGGCATAGAATAAAAATGCTCTTTASTGACAATAAAAATGACTGCMTGGATTTATTCATGTGCARTCTACAGTGCAGCTTTATTCATAARCRTAGGAATATGCTCGGGTTGCTTATTCTTTCAAAATCAGAGCAGGTTGAATGTAAGCCAAGCTGAGCAGAAACAAAATTCCAACTCTAATGGGATACAGATATCCTRACACAACTATTTTCCATCTTACTATCCTAATTATAGTTCTCCATATATATAAAGTATTATGAATTTTACTAATATAACATGAATCATTCCAGCAATAGAAAGACAATGCTGGGTTATGATTTGTGGGAGCAGAGCAAGAGAAAAAGAGGATAATTACTGAAAAAAAGGCTAAGAACATGTGTATATAGAAGGGGAAGGACAGACAAGGGAGAAGGGTAAAATTATTGCTATTTTATTTCCCTTAAAACATTTCAGCATGGACTCACTAAAGGTAACTCATGCTTGACCAGCCTGATTGCCTTCTATGATGAAAGAACTGCCTGGATGGATAAGGGGAGAGCAGTGGATGTTGTCTACCTTGACTTCAGCAAGGCTTTCAATGCTGTCTCACAACATCCTCACAGGCAAACTCACGAAGTGGTGGGTGGACAGAGAGGTGAATTGAGAACCGACTGTACAGAAGATCCCAGAGGGTTGTAATCAGTGGCACAGGGTCTGGTTGGGGGCCTGTCACTGGTGGTGCCACCCAAGGTTCAACAYTGTGCTGAATTACTTTAGAAAAATCTATTAATCTGGATGAAATACAGTGTATTTCAAAACTACTTTGACCAGCAAAGTGCTATCTACAGAAACACCAAACATTTCCAAAATTATTTGGAATTAATTAATTAAATTGTCTTCTGATTTGGTRTAAATTCTTAAAAATGCTGGATTTATTAAAGTTGATTTCACTTAGATGGGCTCAATGAAAAACAAAATGTAACTTTTACAGTTAAAAAATCCAGCTTGGTGGTATTTTGAGGAGTGGCAATCAGTAATGACTAAAAGATCTAAACACTCAACCCCTCAGATAAATTTTCAGCTTTTCAGCAGTTACATKCTTCTCCATTTGCTCTGTAAACTATAATCTCTTCCTCTGACCAGCTCTCATTTTAAATAGTGAACTTTCTCACAACTTTGGCAAACATCTTCATACCCAAAAGTAATTCCCCTCCACTCTTATGAAAATTGACATACTCGTTGAAAAGAGCTACTCATCCATAAACCTACTTCTAAGTCAGCAGAGGTCTCGTATTGCCAACACAAAAAAACACAAAAAAACCCTCCATGTGAGTTGCATTATCCAAAGGGGAAGCCAGGAGAGGCAAGACAAAGGCAGAAGGAAGGATCAAGTCAGGAGTAAATATGTTCTTCTCTACTCAATATCCACTTTGTAAATGAGAGTTATTGTGATGCCACCTTTGGAAAACTAACAATACARGGAAATTTCAGTTCTACTGGGAAGAATCCAGCTGGGATCCATTTACTGAGAGATATATAAAACAAAGCTTAAAAGAATACTGGGCATCTTCATTTCCTCTAAAGCTGAAAATTCCATTAAATCTTTATTCGATTAAATTTTCTCTCATGACTGCAGGTTTCCTTCTATTCCTTTGTCAAAGCAAATTATGCTCAGGCCTGAATCCTGTTTTGGCTTTGACAAAGCTCACACRGCTTTGATTCTGCTCACCCACCCAGGGTCTATGTCTGAGAGTATGTTTCTACCCTCTCAGCTTATTTTYCACTAATGCTAAATTCCCTTAAGACAGCTAAAGCAGCACTAGAGAGCTTTCTTGGATGTTGGAATTGACTCAAGGCTATTAAATCATTAGAACAGTTCCTGATACTGTTGTCTGAGGAAAATTCACATTTTCTGAAGCAATCCTCAGGCATGATATGGGAAGCAGCACGAGGCAGGGATCCAACCTGTGTGGATGGAACTGGTCTGTGAGCTCAGGGTATTCCATAACACAGAAGCAGACCACGTTGTACCACTGGTCTCAGTGCCAGAGAGCAGTCTAAGGCACCAGCTAAGCTCAGAGGACAGCTGGCCTGAATCCACAGTGTTTTACTCACCTTCTTGCTAAAAGAGTGGCTGTATGCAAGAGGCCYGCTGGGAATAGTTTGTGTAGGGATTATTCCCTGTATCTTCTGAACCATATGTGGTGATTGCTAGTCACTGCGGGCCAGAGACAGCTCCAGCCATTTAACAGCAACAACAACGGTGGAGTTCCAATGCTCAGGAATGTTCCCAGCACTGTTTMATTTCCTCAAACATTTCCATCTGGGGATATTCACACACATTCAAAGGACACAAGTTTTAGATGGTGCTTTTTTAAAAGTTTTTACAAGTTGGCTCTCTTAAAAAAACTGCTGGTTTAAAAATGAGATAGTTGTTTTCTGGTTTTGTCCTACATCTTTTTGATTCCTTAATACTTTTCCTTTTTTTTTTAATCTGGATAATACTTACTTGGTTATATAGGTCTTTATTCTAATAGATGAGAATGGATAAATGTTAAAGGCTAGCTATTGTTGTGTGCAAAGCAAAAGGCTGTTAGCTCAATTTGGTAAACATTTGGTAAAACAGCAAAGTTTAGACATTGAAAAAGTAATTTATAACCAGTAAATATTAGGTCCAAGAAAATGTTTGTTATAGAATACAACAATTTAAGGAAAAAGGATTAAATGAGTTAAGACAAAATGAGATCGTAGAAAGATTATTGCCTGAGCAGACTTTTAATGGTGATTTTAATATTTTGTATTTCTTAGCTCACTCCCCAGTAATGCATATACAAAAATTCCATGTTCCGTGACACTGCCAGCAGTAATGCTATTTTTAGATTTTATCTTTGAGTAACAGAACAAGTCTTCACTCAAAATTAAATAAAAGGGGAGAAAACTATTCTCCCAGTCAGCACATTTTACAACTTCTTCCTAAAYGTATCTTCTTTCTTTGCCATTTTATCTTTTCCTCTAGCCCTCAATATTAATTGCTTGTCTTCATTCCTTATAAATCTCTGTATAACTCCTACCGAATTTGTTTCAAGATGTATRAACTTGCTGGGTGGCAAATATGTTTTTCTTGAGGTCCAGAATTCTGGTTTTCCCTGGCTAAATATCCAGCCAGAAAGATCGTGTTTGACAGGTCCTCAGATATTTCCAAAGGATTTCTTAGTTCATCAAGAAGGTCTACTCTTCTTGTCATACAATCATACAAGTAAAGAATTTCCAATTCATTCATAAACATACCAAGTGCAAAATGCTTCAGGAAACACGTTTTGTGWTTGTTGTGAAGAAAAAATGAAGAAGAGCGGTAACTCCAAGCACTTCTTGTCTCTACTGAGACATTTTGAGCAAGTTAACTTTACTTCTTTTGGGTTTTTTCTCACTTGAATTCAAAGGACAAAGTATGGTATGGTACATTTCAGATATAAACATACCTAAGTCCCGAAGTAAACATTAGAAACTGCTCAATACCCCTTTCCTAGCACACACACGTGCTGCACTTGGTTCTGCAGGTGACGCCACCTCTTTCCAGCTTTGGGACAGGCCCTGGATCCAAGACCTGCCCCCGTTCTCTCTGGCCCCATCCTTGCTCTGAATCTTTCCCCAGACACACAGGCCTATGGCCCTAACCCAAACATTCATTATGAGTTTGGCAGCTCACCCATTTTTCCTTACAAATTTCTTCATCTGGGAACTATCTCTAAATGGAACACAGTCTCCAGACATTTCTTTATTGCCTCTGACAAAATCTTTTCTGAACTTCCAAAAYTTCTGGGAGAACTGTACAGCAGGAGGCTCTTGTCCAGAGATTTCCATTTCCTTCAACATGCAAATGCTTCATTATTAGTCACTGCAGGAGGGTTTATTACTTTGTTCTCATTTCACCTCACTATCTCTATTCCTTCCCTGTCATGTTTTTCAAAATAACAAGGTCATTATTAAGTCTCTCTAAATCCAGAGTCCCAGAACTGACCCCTAGTCTTTCCCCCTTTCTTCATCAACACTGGAGCTGTCTCTGGCATGAAGCCAAAGTGTGGTGTAGGGATAGCCTCAAGTTTCTTTGTCCTTTCTGCATATTTCAGGTGCTCTGAGATGGAAACTGTTGGGTTTCCTGACAGGTCAACCTGTTTTCATGGTGAGGAGGACMAGAGAGCAGACTGTTTTCCTTACAGGCACTGGAACACCTGGACAGAGGGATAAAGWATCCTGATATCCCCACGCACATGGCAGCATCAACATCTACCCACCACTTCCTGACAGAAACAAATGTTATGTACTCTCAGCTAAGGATAACTTATACTCCTGAGAGATGAGGAATTCATTTTCTGAGCCATGATGGAGAAACGCGTGGTACACGCAGTTAGTGCTACTTTGTTTCCAGTTGTCACAGGCAGCCTCCAAGCACTTACTCTCCCTGTGACTGCCTTTTCTGGCACTCACCTGTAAAACATCTAATCACAACCAACATGAAAAAGGTGATTGTATGGGAGAAGGTGCTCTTTGTATCTTTCTTCTGGAAGATCTGAGACTGCTATCTTGCCTGAGCTACTTGGGGKGCTGTTGGAAGGACACAGAAATTATTAGAGAAGGAACAGATACAGAAAGCAAACAATTGTTAGCAGCAGTACAGAAAATTCAGAGAAAAAATGTGACCTCACTGCATTTGTGGTGTCCTGCTTTCAGGACATTAGTTTAACATTTTAAAAACTCTATCCATACTTTTTTTAAAGTTGCCCATGTCTTTGTTTACAGGGAAAGCTGTTAGCAACCTCACCATTACTCATTGATCAGCTGACCTGAAACCACATATTTCTATCCATTGGTAATGGTCTTTTCCAGAACTAATTCAGAAACTACATGATGGGATAGTGCTGAATACCATTTCATCCTGTCTCTCAAAACATTGGGGACATTGTGCCCACTGGCAAACCAGTAGTTCTTCCACTTCATCAGTACTTAAATAAGAAGATGGTGTCTTCAAGGCACCAAAACAATTTAAAGGTATGTTGTCTTCAGCCACAATAGAGTCTGATTACCCACTTACACCTATAAAATGAGATGTCCCTTAAGTCATGCAAATGCWGTTTCCATGATTTTCAAGTTAATTTTGCACCTATGTGCTTTCTTAATTAAGAAACTAAATTGCTTACAATGAAGTCAAAACCAGCACACTGCTGAACATCAGTATTCTTTCATTTGGCCTGTTTTTTCTTCAAGATATAATACACAGAGGAGGCTTTGAGCTCCTTGGGCATATACACATAACAACAGTTTTTTTACTCAGAGTAATTTTCCTCACTGAATTATTGTCAAGGCAAACTATTTTTCAAACAGAAATGGTATTTCACAGTAATTTGTGGGGGTTGTAACAAACAAATTCAGAAACACAAAGATCATTTGACGTTTAGTTCATGATTCAGTTTTTTCTGTAACAGTAGCTATTCTTTTACCCTGTGGAAAAATTACAAGTTACCTTTAAAAAAAAAAGGAAAAAAGAAAAGGAAAAAGGAGAAAAAAAGAACAAAAAAGGAGGGGAGAATTAAAATAGTACAAAAATATAACAAAGAAAGAAGGGAGGAAGGAGGAAAAAGAGAAGAGGCTTTGTTAGAGGAAATACACATTAAAGAAATAAAATACAATTTCTTGTGATGCTGGAAATTGAATTATATTCCATATAATCTTAATTACAGAAATACCTCATAGGTGGTTTAGAAGTAAGTGCAGTTTTGATACATGAAAAATAATGAATACTAAATGCAAGAGCTGGCAAGCATAATGTTGTCCTTTGGTTACAAATTGCTAGCACAGACCAAAATCCAAACTTTCTGATCTCCAAGATAACTGGCTGCAGATGAGCACACTCAGATTAAGACATAAATCCCTGAGGTTTGTCATGGTCCCAGCAAATCCTCATGGCTCATTAGCTGGGGCTGTTTAAGGGATAACAGCTGCTGCAGGGAACAACTGGTTGGACAGGGATAGGATTGCTTATCAGATCTCTCCYTCTCAGACTCTAGGACCTCTGTTAGGAGCTGGGGAGGCACAGCCTCAGCACAAACCAGGCTACCAAGCCTCAAAGCCACAGACAAAGGGTGTCCTACTGTGCATAAACCCCAGAAATGTGAAAAAGCAACTACTGTGGGGGAGAGGCCAACAGCTGACAGATTAAGATGAAAGTTGAAGTTTTGAGAGGCGGCATAAAGTTCATGGGTGACCTCTTAGCTACTGGAACAAGCACTACTGGGAAGCAAAACACACCACTGTTAATATTCCTTGAGGCRCAAAGATTGCACTACCTACCTACACATCTCTGAAGGAAGAAACAGGTGATTTTGCAGACTGTAAAATGATTTGTTTGCTCTGTCTAAATATAGAATATTTCTATTTATATGGCAACTTCATGATTTGGCATCCTTACAAAAGTTTGGTTAGGCTTGTGCATTTTTCATTCAAAAAATGAAATTTGCATTACCAAGTATGTCTAATACATAATGTAGTTACTGTGACATAATTCTGACTTCAATTGCAATACAGACTTGAGTCACGATGATTCTGCTTTCTGACAAGATTATGTCTGAGSACATATAACTTGGCAGGGTGGCATTTATGTGAAGAAATAACATATACACACAGACACTGAGGCTGTGAATGAGTTTCTTACAGCAGAAAGCAACCCCCACTGGCTCAACAGTCCACATTATCAAAATGTAGAGATCTCTGGCCAGCTCTTACTGTATAAATATACAACAAATTAAACTAAAATTAAACAGGAATCTTCTCTGAACTCCACAGAAGCATCATGGGTTGGACCCACTTTTGTCACATATTTTCCCTTCTGATTTACTGCTAAAGTAGCTCAGAATATTTAACCTGATAATGTCTTAAGCCCTATAGTTACATAAACTCAAGTTTAAGAACTTGAATGTAAGAATGTTTTGATTAATTTAACTGACTGTAGTAAGCAATTCAGAAATTTAGTGAGTGTTCCATGTAGTTCATATTACTCCCTTCATATTATTAGTGGAATCATACATATACAACCAAGAGAGAAATCATTGTATCTTTTGTTACAAAATATAATTTATCACAAACAGGGGCATTTGCATTTTGCAACAGCTTCTATTGAACAGGAGCCAAGTACATTTCCTTCTTGGCCTTCTTTCCCCTGTATTTTAATTTTGTACAGTATCACTTAATTTTTTGTAGTTTCTTCTGCTGTCATGTAATATCTAAAAGAATGCCCCCTAAATTAGCTTTTCGCCTTACATAGTTATTTTAAAAATCATGTAGGTGCATGTTTTATATTCTTAAGGAAGAGAAAGAATGTTACTGCTTAGAATAGCATTCTACAGCTTTCCCTGTATTCACTACAGCTTTCATCCATTCATTTCACATCTTTCCAAAGAAGTATGCCTGTGTGAAATGAAATACATGCCCAGTTTACAAGAACAGAGTTAGTGTATCTAATATGCTGCAAGAAAGATTTAAGAAAATGTTAAAAATTAATGAATTTGGCACAATTTACAAGTTTTAAATACTTGGAAGTCTAACTCAGTGTTTAATAAAAGAATAATCTGCAAAGCAGTTTGGCTTTTGCRGGCCACATAGAGAGAGTTCCAAAAACTATTTTTGATAGATCCTTGAACAAAATATTTCAGCTCTTTAACAGAAATTATTAGCTATAGCTATAACCATTTTAAACAGCAATAAGCAATGCAAAGACCTGTCAAATTAAAACAACACACATTGAGATTTAGTTGAAAAATTGCGGAATAAGAAAAACATTTGTCTTTTCACACACAGCTCATTCCTTCGGATGACTTTGTTAAAATATATAGGGAATTAGACCTAACAAGACTATTAAGAAAACTATGAAGTATTAGTGCACAGCTGATGAAAAATTAAATCCTCTTAAAGCTGGAKCCAAAGTACTCTTCTCTTTACAGGGACAATCCCACAGGATTTTTTATCCATTTTGTTTTACTTATTTCACTTGTCAGTTTCCTAGAGTAATGACTTTTACATCTGTACATAGACAATATTGCTATTTTACCAGTAAACAGTTATCCCAGCAGTATGCTTCTGTTATAAAAATGGTGAAATGCAGAAAAAAGGAATAAAATTATTTTAATATTACTATACTTACATAGCAAAAATCTTCATTTTAGTACTGAGAAAGAARCTTCCATCAAAAAAAATCCAACCCCCAAACTTAACTTTTATTACTTTTCCAGGTACCTGTTGGKTCTTTGCAGCTATTTTGCTCCCTTTGCCTGCCAAGCAAGTCTTTACACAAGAGCAGCAAGTGTCATCACCATTACTACTTAAAATATACATATTATATGAATATGACAACTTCTAACCACTCTTAAATTTCAGAGTAATTTTATTAAGTCTATTGAGATCATGTTTTGGCCCTGTTCTTTCTCCTGCCATTTAAGGAACACTCAACTTTCCAGCACAGTGGCATTTTACACATTCTGTTCTTTACAGAGAGGCATGTTATTACCATGCCACTGTTTCTATACATTGCTGAATCTGAACTAGGTGCCCTAATTTCTTGAAATAGAATGCAAGGCTCCAGAGTCTGACTCCAAACTGCCACGTACTTTTATGGGCTGGATTAGAGAATATTCCAAGCTTTTTGCATCATTTAATGTCTTGAAAAGGTTCCTTTAGTCAGAACTGGTTGCTGCACATGCCAAACCGAGTAGTGATCCAAAAGTTTCTAAATGCAGGGACCAGAAATCTCTTGACTTTTGAAAGAAGAAATAATTTAATCTACACACTTTGATTTATACTGAGTGCTAATCCCTTTCATATATTTCCCACAATTTAAATTTGAAAAAGAGGCTATAAAAGGAATTTTAAAAAATCAGAGGGAAAATGGTGAGCTGAGAAATTTAGTTTCATCTCATAACACCTTACCTTTCTACTAATTTTCTAGACAGACAGGTAGTTTATTTCTCAGAGCAATAAGCTCACTTAGGGTATTTGCTAGGAACCCTAAAATATTCAGGAAGAGTTGCTATATACACTTTAGAATTTAGATTTTAGAAACTTGTTAAGTAAGGTGTGAATGTGTGTACTTCTCTTTGTTGTTCTAGATGCATACTTTTTTTGTGAATAAGATCTCCAGAGCTGTTCTTTACAGCCTTCAGTGGCAGAACCCCAAGTGTTTCAAAACGGCATCTATTAGTTTTGGGGAAGATGAACAAGAAATGGAAACCTATTGTTCTTTGTTTTAAATTTGTCCTACAGGAATTGAAAACCAATGCTTTTAAATTACAGGTTGTAAATGGTACTTTACGGAATTTTACATTATTGAAAGGATTACATTTTGTTTAGAGAAGAGTTTCACTGGTAAGACTTGAYGCTCTCCCATGTTCTGACGTCCTTTCTTCTTCTTCCTTCCCAATACATCTTCTGCAGGACATTTCACATTCATCATGTTCATTTGATTGACCTTTATAGAGAGGCAGCCCACTTACCATCTCCCAGGGGCTGGAGAGAGGTATCTGATTAGATCTACTATTGATCTGAATCATTGATCCCTAAGATGGGTTATGTCCAAACCCCATCCATGCTGTGTTTTCATAATCTGACAATTACTTAAAAAAAATAGCAAAAGACTCTTAGATTCTAAGTTACAAACTCTTAGGAGATGAAAAGGTTGACTGCTTGATGATGCACAGGTGATGACCAACAAGAGAGAGATGAGCCTTATGTTTTAAAATATGGCAGCCCACAAACTGAAACTGATACACCCTGTCCTCAGATTTTTGGTAAAAGAGGAAAAAATGAGCTCATTATGAAAAAAAAAGCTACTCATTATAAATAAATCTGACAAAATGAAAGGATTAGCATCAAGTAATGTAATGACATGCTTCATTTCAATAGCCACAGATTTCCATTCAATCATCTTCTGCACATTACACATAAAGACAGCTAAAACTTTCTGGCATAGTAAAAGGCACATTTGACAAAACCTCCATGGATCAGCATGTATTTTCTCTAAACACTGAAAATAAAATTGTTTCTTTTTTTTCAAGCTAACAGTCCTGTTGCAAATATTTATTTCATACCACTTACATAAAGTAAACCTAAGTACCACAAAAGTAAACACCTTCTTTCAACAGCTGCTACCTGGTCAATAAACTTTATCACATTCCTGCTAACAAATGAAAATCTCTTTCTTATTATAAACTAATTCAGYCGAGGTTTGGCCAGTGGCTTATGCCTTTTTTGATTTGCATTTAAGATAGCTTTTGGTAGTGGTGTTTAGGGTATTCTGTCTGTAACTTACCTAGTAGAGATTGTGTGTTAACATCCCTTCTTCGGGTGAAATGTCTTCCAGGGAGATCTTTTGCCATGACAGTGGAGAGCAGAGTGTGTGCAAATAGCAGAAAGCAGCATGCCATCATTTTCTTCATCTTCAGCAAACAGAGGGACACGCCAAGATGTAAAACTGCAATAGAGGAGAGAAGGAGATAAGCTCTTTGATTACATAAAAAGATGCACTTCAACCACAGCAGTCACCCAGCAGCACAGCTTCTCTTCCATCACAAATGTGCAGACACACTGGCATGGAAAAACACCTTTAACTCCAAGCAATAAGGTCTACATAAAAACACTGCAGTTGGCAGTCCCTGTTTAGGATTTGTAAGCACTGTTAGTTGAAGTTGATAGTTAACATCGACAACCATTCATAGTAATCCAGCCTTTTAAAAGCAAGAAAACGAAATATGTTTCACTCAACCCATCAGCACAAACAGGTTTCAGGAGGACACAAGCATATTTTTGTTATTCCACTCAGCACTCCTTTGCATTTTTTTTTCAGAAGTTTAATGGTTCTTGTAGTCTAAGGGATTCTTGCTTCAGAAAATCTTGGAGAATTAAAATAGAAAGAAGAAAATATATTTCAGAAACAGCAACTATAAATGTGAACTGGTGACAACTCATGCTTCCTTTTCAGAAGACAGTCCATGGTTGCTAACATGATGATAACAGTGCAGGATGAATCYTTCAAGGAGTTTGCCATAGGTCATGAAGAACAGAAGAACAAATCAAATTGATAGGCAAAATTCCTACATTAAGATTCCTGATTAGGAGCTTGTTCATGCAYCATGAAAAGCCATGGTTCACTCTGCCACAAACAGAAAGCAAATACTAACATGCTAGAGACTCATTTTCTGGCTATGTTCCCCATTGATGGCTTCCTCAGAAGGAGATTCCTTCCACCCTCCCCTAAAACTTTATTGTTGTGGTTGAGCATCCCACAAGAGCTCTCAAGACTCCACTCAGTCTTGGAGTGGGTGACACAATGAAACTTAGTAAAGAGCTCCCCTAGGTGTGCAAGAGATGGATGAAACTACCCACTAAATAAACAAAATAAAACTACCAACAAAGCACTCTTCTAACTGAAACTGAGTGGAACTTCTTAAGTAGTGTAAATTTTAACAGTAATTCTTGCTGAAGTAACTCAGATGCTGAAAATAATTTTAACAGGGCCCTAAACCTGATAAGCAGATATGCAACATAAGGCAACTAAATGCTTCAGTTCTGAAAGATAACTTATTTTCTTTCCCACCATGAGTTATTCACTGGCAGAAAGGAAAATTCTGAATTAATATTTTCTCTCTAACAAAGATATTTTGTTACACATTAATGTATTTTTTTCTCACTATCAATCTATTTTTCCTTCTGTGTATCCCATTTAGCAGCCTCAAATGCAAACACAGTGTTCTGGTGTATGTGCCAAAATTAGTTTTTGCACTCAAAATGCCCAGCCTTGTTTCAATGTTCAATATTATCCAGTAACAGGTAATACATGATTAAATGACATTYGAATTAGGAAAGAGATGTAAATAGGTGGTGGTTATAAAAATGGGCACAAAAAAAATTGGGGCATCTGGATGGTATTGTTGGTAGAGTTTTCCTAGGGTTTTAGTCAGAAACAGATGAACACTGGAAACAGCACACACCACTGGAAATGGGACTGAGTTTCGCTGGAGGAAACTATAACATCTGGAGATTGCCAGTCCCAGGTGGTCTCTTCACTCCTCGGAACATCCACAGGGCTGTGCCGGGGTCTCCTCCCGCTCAGCACACCACACAAATGGACCTCAAGGATACATGCCAGTTGTAACACCGACAGTTTGGAAACACAGAAGCCATGCTCTCAGGGCTAATGAGAGTAGAGAAATATCCTCCTTGCTAGGCTGCTACAGGAACTAGGCATGAACAGAATGYTCAAGAGAGCTTTTGGGCTCTTACCAAGTTATCAGACACCTGACTGATCCCTCCTTTCTATCCACCCTAAACAGTTGTGGAGATGGCACTAAACTCTAAGAAAAGCCAGTTTAGCTGTGCCTGATGGCAGGTTAAAGGAGGACCAAGGACAATGTGGCAGAGCCTTCAGAACACATTGCTAAATRACCTAGCAACAAACAGCATGATGCCAAAGGAAATGGTGATAAAGCAGTGTCTCAGAACAGTCCCACTCCAAACCAAACCCTCTTTCTGATACTTAACATATTTTATATCTTTGTAGCAAGTTTTGATTTTTGGTCACAGTTTCAAATTCACTACACCCACAGCTGACCAYAAGCAACTCCAGAAATAAGAAAAAAATGAAGTGTTTGTTGGCTGTGATTTTAAGTCTTTGAGTTGTTAGGAAAATGTTTACATAGCATGCAAATATTATATGATTTATATTATATGAGCTGACCATATAAATTGAAATGCCTCCATAATCATTCATTAGCTGTCATTGAATTCCAAAATACACAAAAGAACTAAATTTTCATTTTAGTGTAATTTTTACCAGTCCCTTTGAAAAGGTGAAAAGAACCAATGAATAACATATTGTTCAATAGTATATCTTTCTGATTCAGAAACCTTAGATCCTCAGATCTCAGCACCTCTACCAATCTGTTAATCAGAGATCCATCAAAAAAGATGCAACTCTTGCTAAAAAAACCTACWATGAACACACTCCTACCTTACAGTGTTTTAAAATACAGTTTCAAAAGAAAGCGATACTTAAAAGAGAAGCGCTTTAGTTGCCCCCTATTAAAAACAAATAAAAGAAATCTAAAAAAATCTAAGTAAAATTGCATCCACTTTCAGTGAGGAGAAAAAATACCAAAAAACCCCAAACCCAAATTCTCAAAGGCCAAGGCTGTGTATGTGATGGTCTACACTGATGCTACTGATCCAAGCCTGCTGTCACCCTTTCATCCCCACTGAAAGTTTCTGTGCTGCTTTCCTGAGGTGATGACAGCCTGGAGTTGTGCTCTTTGCTCCAGTTCCAGGTACATATTTGTGTCCACTGCTGCTTGCATTTTTACATGACCAGTTTGTATGGTGGCTGCATGGCTGCTCCACATACAGTCCTCCCATGGCTCTCTGTTTGTCTTCTGGGACTTCTGCAAGGTCTCCTGTCATCACTCTAGAAGCTGGATGGTGTTTACTGCACCACATTTGGTATTTAACACCTCATTTCCCCAGCAGGCTAAGCCTTGCTTCTGCCACAGCCCTCTGAATAATCCCATTGTTGGTTAACCCTTGCTCTACCAGCCGAAAACACATTCCCAAAGAACCAAACTTACAAAACTGTATTTTTGTGGTTACCTGGATAATATATTTTGGGTGCTTTGATTGCAGCTGTCAGCTCTATACCATTGGGAACCAACTCTCCTGGGCAGACCCAAGACCAAGTCATGGCAAGAAAACATCCTGAACAGCTCAAAAGAAAAAACAGCAAGAGGATATGTGGCTCTACCATAGGGTTCTACGAGGTTGAACACCAGACTGACCAGCCTCCCCTGTTCCTCTCCTCTACCTAAGGGGAGAGGAAGATGAGCAGGGTTTTCACAGCAGCCTTGGAGCACTCAGTACAGCACAGTGCTGTGCTGGACACGTGAAGAAGCTGCTARCAGACAAGAGACAACTGCTGCTCCCAGAGGTGCAATCTGGTGAGGGCTGCTTGCAATATYTGCAGCTGCCTAGAAGAAGTCTGAATAAAAGAMAAGATTCTCCTAGAACATGGTAAGYAAATAGACAGGCTGTCTGTTCTTTCCAGGCTTCCCTTGCTCTCTAACTATGTGCTAGTCAGGAGCTGAGTATTTCCATGGTGTTTTCTTATCAATTCTTGCCTAACTATATACCCATGCATCAGAATAATTTTTTTGATGCACTGTTATGGATTTTCATTAATTACAGTGTAGGCATGTTGAAAAATAAAATTTATATTTCATCTTTAAAAYACCTATTTCCWTTGTTGGACAGCAGTGAAACAACAYAAGCCTGTGTCTATGCTTACAAGTATCTTTCCATGGAAGTCTCCTCATAAGGGATTGATGGCTCTTTTGGACAGAGACACTACTGAGTATTCAGTGTCAGTGGTGAAAAATCAGTGACCTTCTTTACTGCATGGAGCAGGTTATTAATATTTGTCCTCTTCACTGTGATAACTCTTAAATAAAATCAAGTGAAAAGAGATGCTCTGTGACTTATGCAGAAGTCAGWGTCCTT
Organism: Malurus melanocephalus; assembly: GCF_030028575.1. NCBI lineage: Eukaryota > Metazoa > Chordata > Aves > Passeriformes > Maluridae > Malurus > Malurus melanocephalus. The sequence goes on along the minus strand of NW_026623294.1, from coordinate 973,334 downwards.
CCATCTCTTACCCCACTTCAGGAAAACCTCTTTTATAGAAAATCAGGAAACTACTCCACTGGCCTGGAAGATCACCTTTTTTTCATCCAAGTGCCTTAAAAATGTACCTGTCTTTGCTGAACAGATCATGCTGAAATAGATTGGACAGCTAGGGTAGTAACATGTTTCAGCTCATGCCTTCTACTCCTTTGTGTGGTCTCCCTCCTTGTCCYGCAGTATAAGTTTCCTTCCAAGTCTAAATCAGAAACATGAACTCCACAAACCCCTATCTCTCCACCTTCTGCAGCTACCACCAAAACAGGCACAATGCACAGCAGGGAAATTCTCAGCAGTTATGTGGAACATCAAAACCTGCAAATAGCATCCCCTCTCTTGAACCCTGTGCAATTTCTCATCATAGATGGGAGGGAAAGGGAAGACAAAAAAGCACCAGMGGCAGCAGTTACTAGCACTACAGAAGTTGCCTTCAGCTTTTCTTATTTCATAGTTAAAAGAGACAGCCATTAACTTTCATTAAGCTGGTGGCAGACCTAAATTTAGTGGGTTTAAGTTATAAAGAACATAAGAGCAGAGAAGAGAAACCATTCTSAAGTTCTTTCAGCACTCCTTATTATCTACCCATTTTTAAGATAACAGGAAACTGATCAAATCAAAAGCAAGCAATCTATGTATGTCAATGAATTTGGAGTCTGTGTCCCCAAATCAGCAAGCACAGTGAGTTACTTGGAAAAAGAAAGGTCTTATTACATGAAAGCCACAAAATACCTCCTTCTCAATTCAATCATCTCAGAAATCAAAAAAAGAAAAAAGAACAGCAGGCACTGTAAAACCCTTTTAACTATCAGTTACAATATGTTCCAAAGTACTTCACTACCCACAAGCCAGTACAGCCACTACTACTAATGAGTTCACTACTCATTAAAATCACTCTGTGTGGTATGAGCATCAGGACACAGAGCATTAGTAATTTCCTCTGTCTTTCTGGACCAGCTGCTGACACAGGCGTTTTCCAGTTCTGAAAAACAGATGCCCCACAGAGTCCAGCATCATAAAACATCTATCCCTAGCCAAGCAGACATTGTGTGAGGGCAGGCAGCCACAACTGGGAGAATGATATTTAGGCACATCAGCAAGAAGCACCATCTTGCCTTCATCGYTCCAAAGGTGCACTCTACTGTCATCCTGTTCCAAGTGATGGARTGGATTTTCTGGGACTCCTTGCTGCATAAGGGGGACTTCACTAGGCTTAGCAGCACAGGACAGGTAGACCTATTCTAAATCATAGCTGTCCTCTGCCTTTCACCAGTAGAGTTAAATCACCAAGAAGAAATGAGGTTGCAGGTGCTGTAAGTCTGTAAATTCCTCACATGCTGCTCAACCCTGGTGCTAAGGTCACATGAGCACGCGAAGCTATCCACAACTGCACCATGTCCTGCAAAACAGCGCAGTAGTCACTTGTTAACACATTCTTTAGCTCCTTTTAAGAAGCCAACTTTGGCCATTCATGCTGTCARTAGTACCAGATAAATCTGGGAAACTCATTATCTGAAAGTCAATTAGTAATTCTGTGTATTCTGAGACAGCCAACACAAACACAAACAGCTTTCACAGTAGCACAGCAAGCCACCACAATAACAAAAATAACTGTTGACTTGGCAACATCRGTCTTCTACTAATCTGAAATAATGAGTATCCAAACAAAATGAGTAACCTGAATCTGCAGTGGATTTAGGACCAGAAGTTGTGTACTCCAGTGCAAGAAGATTGGGACAAATGGGTCTATGAWGCTTCATGACCACACATTGTCACACAGTATCTGCAGAAGGGCATGATACTAGCACAAGACAGCAAATTGTCCAGACATGTCTGCATAATGAGGGGACAGGGTGATAACCTCAGAGTCACAAAGTCTTACACATTTGTTTCCTGTGCTTCCACACAGTCCTGTTCATCCAGCACAYATCCCTACATTGTCAACTAAAAGGATATTCCAGTGCTATCTGTACTGAGAGATTCCCCAGCCTTGCACAGCAATTGAGCTGCAGCTGAAACTCCACCAGTACCCATTTATTACAGCTGTTGCTACAAAATCCTAGAGAAACTGTAACTTGGACTAATAACATCAAATGTGAAAGGAGACTAAATTAACTTGGATTTTGAAACAGTACAGGGAAGACCCAAAATTCATAACAAAGCAGTTCCTGAAGGGGAGGTGACAGACATTTGGTAGTCAGCCAAATATTTCCATGAACCCAACACTGATACCCATGATACCCATGTGGAGAGCACAGCTGAAGGTGCTACAGGATACAAGAGGAAAAACCACATTCTGGAAGCTGTCCAAAGCGCGCTGGGGATGGGGAAAGGACAACTTGCCTATCCATGCACTCATGAATTGACGGGCATAGACAGTGAAGCATATCAGAAAGAGCAGAGATCAGCATTCAATTTTATTGCCAGGTCTAAATATCATGGTAGGACTTTTACACAACAGACTCTGTTATCAAAAGGGTTTAGAGTACATATACTACATATACTGTTTAATTTTCTACAGCTCTAATGAAATGAAGAAGAYTAAAGGATCTGTCACTTAATTTTAAGTCACCCATCTAAATGACATATACACTTTTGATATCACTGTTGTAAAATGACTAACTACTAAAYMATATAATCATGGAATKATTTAGGTSAGAATGGACCTCTGTAAGCTATCAGGTCCRACCCCTGCTCAGAGGTGAAGGCAATGACCATTTCAGTAACTTCAGAAATTCACCACATAAAAGTTAGTGGTGGTGCTATAGAACAGTACACCCATAGTATGGTTTATTCTGCATAGTTTCCAGTGGTCGGACAGCAAGCTCTAGCARTGGGAATTCTTATTTTATGACAGCATTAATCTCCATGCTATGATTTTCTTCAGTTGCCTCTTGGACAATAGACCTTTTCATTATCTTGTTCTTGGGAGGAAGAYTCATTTGTACTTTCTGATACTGAATCTCATCTAGACATCAGAGTTTCCACAACGTTCCCAAAAGAGCAGCACGGGAAAACTGAGAAAATTCACTTTAACCATGCAGAGTAGGTATTTAAATAAAAGCATATATTAAATGATACATGATACACATGTGGGCTGCTTAGTTTTGTCTCTGAAGTAGTCACAAATGCTAGCAGACTGTTAACTGCAAACAGAAGGGTTGGGGAAAAAAGGATACAATAGCTCTGAAAYTTATTTGCAAAATCACATTGACCCCAGTACCAGAACTGGTGCAAACCAATAATTTGGGAGTTAAACCCACTCCATTCCAAATAYTCTTTGTTCATAATGAAAATACTAACAATGGCACATTGTATAAGAAGAGCTTGTTAATGATACCCACATTATAATTAAATAGTGCTTACTGGTTTATTCTCCTATGGAGATGCTTTGWAAATCATGGGAGAGTATTTAGATCTGATTAGCCTTTCCCAAGTTTGCCTGGACTGACTAAAACATCTTTTACCACTACAGCTGGGTCCCTGAGTCCCAGCTCATAAGCAGCAGATGTGCATTCCCTTGTTTGTGATAAATCCCAGTGAAATCCATGGAGACACTCATGTAAAGTAATTAGGTGTGAATGTTGAGTGCAGGATTAAGGATCTTACCTGCAGCTTTGTGTAACTGAGTCCTGCATTTTCTGAAGATACAAAATAAATGAAATCTAATTTTATGAATATCACAGTGAAATACAGTACAAAAGTTTAAAAAAATCTCATGCTTAAAGCTGAGACATCTACATGAAAAYGTAATACACCAAAATTATTTTGTAGATTTTGCAGAATTTAATGGAAAAGCCATATGTGTRTTTTATTAAGCCCTTGATTTACGAAGACTTTTTGATAGGATACCATTTGCTAATTTCTTCTAAAGTAGTCAGCTGTCTGACAGAAGCACAGCTATAATGTGTAACACAACCTTTTCAGACATCAGTAAGGATATTCTTCCTTTGTTCCACAAGCAAACCCAAAGAAGTATTATATAAATCAGCAGTTTGCGATCTTCTCTCTCAGTCTGAGTATAGACACTGACATTGGACATTATAGACATTACTATTCTACAGTTTAGCAAAGATAGAGGCCGGTTTGACACAGAAAGAACTGTCTTCTGAAACAGGAATACGTGGTCATTAAAGATGCCACGGTAATTTTTGTCAGATTAATGAGCGCCATCTCCATTGGATTTCCAGGATAAGTGTATTACATTTAGCGAACCGCCCCTGACTCCTTCCAGGAGTCAGCAAAGCAGCAAATGCAGCGCTCTCAGGAGCCCGGACTGCTGCCTGTGGGGCTGTACCCTGGCACGGCGAGAAGCCGCAGCCTGCCCAGCTGCAAGCCTGCAAAGACACCTGCAGGCTACACTCTAATAGGTGTTTCTAGGCAAAGTTCAGCTCCCATTCTACGCTGATCTTACAGCATAGTGAGAGTTTTTCCTTACAGCAGAAAGACTGTTRAATGAGTTACTGCGGCATGCACGGGGAAGAGGGTAGATGAAGAGTTTGCTCAGACCCACGCAGTCCAAAGGAAAGGGAAACCTTTCTCCTGCGCGCTGCACCACGAGCAGCAAATAGCTCCAGCGGGACCCAGCAAGGGAACACGCAACCCAGCCCCAGACGCCGCCGCGGCCCCTCG